>NW_028225817.1:0-148952 GCF_052327205.1 Somniosus microcephalus | reverse complement strand
TCTCACACTCCCAGTCTCTCTCTCTCACACTCCCAATCTCTCTCTCTCTCACACTTCCAATCTCTCTCTCTCTCACACTCCCAATCTCTCTCTCTCACACTCCCAATCTCTCTCTCTCTCTCACACTCCCAATCTCTCTCTCACACACTCCCAATCACTCTCTCTCACACTCCCAATCTCTCTCTCTCTCACACTCCCAATCTCTCTCTCTCCCTCACTCCCAATCTCTCTCTCTCTCACACTCCCAATCTCTCTCTCTCTCTCACACTCCCAATCTCTCTCTCTCTCACGCTCCCAATCTCTCTCGCTCACACTCCCAATCTCTCTCTCTCTCACGCTCCCAATCTCTCTCTCTCACACTCCCAATCTCTCTCTCTCACACTCTCAATCTCTCTCTCTCTCACACTCCCAGTCTCTCTCTCACACTCCCAATCTCTCTCTCTCTCACACTCCCAATCTCTCTCTCTCTCACACTCCCAATCTCTCTCTCACACTCCAATCTCTCTCTCTCTCACACTCCCAATCTCTCTCTCTCACACTCCCAACCTCTCTCTCTCACACTCCCAATCTCTCTCTCACACTCCCAATCTCTCTCTCACACTCCCAAACTCTCTCTCTCTCTCACTCCCAATCTCTCTCTCTCTCACGCTCCCAATCTCTCTCTCTCACGCTCCCAATGTCTCTCTCTCTCACACTCCCAGTCTCTCTCTCTCACACTCCCAATCTCTCTCTCTCTCACACTCCCAATCTCTCTCTCTCTCTCACACTCCCAATCTCTCTCTCTCTCACGCTCCCAATCTCTCTCTCTCTCTCACACTCCCAATCTCTCTCTCTCTCACTCCCAGTCTCTCTCTCTCACACTCCCAATCTCTCTCTCTCTCTCTCACACTCCCAGTCTCTCTCTCTCTCACACTCCCAATCTCTCTCTCTCTCTCTCCACACTCCCAGTCTCTCTCTCACACACTCCCAGTCTCTCTCTCTCACGCTCCCAATCTCTCTCTCTCACACTCCCAATCTCTCTCTCACACTCCCAATCTCTCTCTCTCTCTCACACTCCCAGTCTCTCTCTCACACACTCCCAGTCTCTCTCTCTCTCTCACGCTCCCAATCTCTCTCTCTCACACTCCCAATCTCTCTCTCACACTCCCAATCTCTCTCTCTCTCTCACACTCCCAGTCTCTCTCTCTCACACTCCCAATCTCTCTCTCTCACACTCCCAATCTCTCTCTCTCTCACACTCCCAATCTCTCTCTCTCTCACACTCCCAATCTCTCTCTCTCACACTCCCAATCTCTCTCTCCCTCACACTCCCAATCACTCTCTCTCACACTCCCAATCTCTCTCTCTCACACGCCCAATCTCTCTCTCTCTCTCACTCCCAATCTCTCTCTCTCTCACACTCCCAATCTCTCTCTCTCTCTCACACTCCCAATCTCTCTCTCTCTCACGCTCCCAATCTCTCTCGCTCACACTCCCAATCTCTCTCTCTCTCACGCTCCCAATCTCTCTCGCTCACACTCCCAATCTCTCTCTCTCACACTCCCAATCTCTCTCTCTCTCACACTCCCAGTCTCTCTCTCTCACACTCCCAATCTCTCTCTCTCTCACACTCCCAATCTCTCTCTCTCTCACACTCCCAATCTCTCTCTCTCACACTCCCAATCTCTCTCTCTCTCTCACACTCCCAATCTCTCTCTCACACACTCCCAATCACTCTCTCTCACACTCCCAATCTCTCTCTCTCTCACACTCCCAATCTCTCTCTCTCCCTCACTCCCAATCTCTCTCTCTCTCACACTCCCAATCTCTCTCTCTCTCTCACACTCCCAATCTCTCTCTCTCTCACGCTCCCAATCTCTCTCGCTCACACTCCCAATCTCTCTCTCTCTCACGCTCCCAATCTCTCTCTCTCACACTCCCAATCTCTCTCTCTCACACTCTCAATCTCTCTCTCTCTCACACTCCCAGTCTCTCTCTCACACTCCCAATCTCTCTCTCTCTCACACTCCCAATCTCTCTCTCTCTCACACTCCCAATCTCTCTCTCACACTCCCAATCTCTCTCTCTCTCACACTCCCAATCTCTCTCTCTCACACTCCCAACCTCTCTCTCTCACACTCCCAATCTCTCTCTCACACTCCCAATCTCTCTCTCACACTCCCAAACTCTCTCTCTCTCTCACTCCCAATCTCTCTCTCTCTCACGCTCCCAATCTCTCTCTCTCACGCTCCCAATGTCTCTCTCTCTCACACTCCCAGTCTCTCTCTCTCACACTCCCAATCTCTCTCTCTCTCACACTCCCAATCTCTCTCTCTCTCTCACACTCCCAATCTCTCTCTCTCTCACGCTCCCAATCTCTCTCTCTCTCTCACACTCCCAATCTCTCTCTCTCTCACTCCCAGTCTCTCTCTCTCACACTCCCAATCTCTCTCTCTCTCACTCCCAGTCTCTCTCTCTCACACTCCCAATCTCTCTCTCTCTCTCTCACACTCCCAGTCTCTCTCTCTCTCACACTCCCAATCTCTCTCTCTCTCTCTCTCACACTCCCAGTCTCTCTCTCACACACTCCCAGTCTCTCTCTCTCACGCTCCCAATCTCTCTCTCTCACACTCCCAATCTCTCTCTCACACTCCCAATCTCTCTCTCTCTCTCACACTCCCAGTCTCTCTCTCACACACTCCCAGTCTCTCTCTCTCTCTCACGCTCCCAATCTCTCTCTCTCACACTCCCAATCTCTCTCTCACACTCCCAATCTCTCTCTCTCTCTCACACTCCCAGTCTCTCTCTCTCACACTCCCAATCTCTCTCTCTCACACTCCCAATCTCTCTCTCTCACACTTCCAATCTGTCTCTCACACTCCCAATCTCTCTCTCTCTCACACTCCCAATCTCTCTCTCTCACACTCCCAATCTCTCTCTCTCTCTCACTCCCAATCTCTCTCTCTCTCACACTCCCAATCTCTCTCTCTCTCTCACACACTCCCAATCTCTCTCTCTCACACTCCCAATCTCTCTCTCTCTCTCTCACACTCCCAATCTCTCTCTCTCTCTCTCTCACTCCCAGTCTCTCTCTCTCACATCCCAATCTCTCTCTCTCTCACTCCCAGTCTCTCTCTCTCACACTCCCAATCTCTCTCTCTCTCACACTCCCAGTCTCTCTCTCTCTCACACTCCCAATCTCTCTCTCTCTCACACTCCCAATCTCTCTCTCTCTCACACTCCCAATCTCTCTCTCTCTCTCACACTCCCAGTCTCTCTCTCACACACTCCCAGTCTCTCTCACACTCCCAGTCTCTCTCTCTCACACTCCCAATCTCTCTCTCTCACACTCCCAATCTCTCTCTCTCACACTTCCAATCTGTCTCTCACACTCCCAATCTCTCTCTCTCTCTCACTCCCAATCTCTCTCTCTCTCACACTCCCAATCTCTCTCTCTCTCTCTCTTTCACACTCCCAATCTCTCTCTCTCTCACACTCCCAATCTCTCTCTCTCTCACACTCCCAATCAATTCAATTCAATTCAATTCAATTCAATTCAATTCAAATGCTTTATTGGCATGAAAGTTTACAGGGTACCATATTGCCAAAGCTTACATAACAAAAAGTACAGTTTTCCAACATTCTGTAGATGTCAAACAATTTTGACCTTCGTTGGGTACATACAATATTAGTTTAAACAATATTAATTTAAAGTCGTTGAACATCGTTGGGTACATTCAGTATTAATTTTAAACAGTCCTCAGGTTGTGACATGTTGTTACATATTTGGCACCAAGGTATGGTCTGTCTCCTTCTCCCAGGACTAATCTTAATTTTGACAGGTCATCCAATTCTTTGAAATCTGGGGTTGTTTGGCTGAGCTTGTCAAATAATATGTTTCTTGTTGTGTTGAATTTTTTCGCATTTTAGGAGGAAATGCATCTCTGTCTCAACCTCGCCGGCCAGACATTGATCACATATTCTATTCTCTCTAGGCTGCCAGGATTTCTTGTATCTTCCTTTTTCAATTGCCAGTTGGTGGTCGCTTAGTCTGTACCTGGTGAGGGTCTGTCTCTGTTTTGTGTCTCTGATGGTCGAGAGATAGTCTGCCAGTTTATATTCTCTTTTTAGGGCCCGGTAACATTCTAATCTGCTTTGGCTTTTGGTTACATTGTTCCAATGTTCCAGGTAGGTTTCTTTGCATTGTTTAATGATTTGGTTCACTCGGATTGGTGTTTGGACGGCAGTGTTGGTCTGGGACTGGTCAGGGTCCGGCTGAGTAGGAGTACTTAGTTTCAGTAGCAGCTGACTCAGGGGACTCTTTTCTGGGTTTAGCTCTTGGGTCTGGAAGGCTTTAAAATGAAGGGTGTCTGGGGAGCTAGATTTGAGGTGATTTAGGAAGTTTAGTGCTCATTTGTGGATGTTTATTATCAGTGGGTATCTGCCTAGTTCGGCTCTGCATGCATTTGTTGGTGTTTTCCTTTGGGTGCGAAGAATGCTTCGGCAAAATTCTGCATGTAGGGCTTCTATTGTGTGTTTTTCCCATTTAGTGTAGCTATGGTGATTGAGCGGGCCCCATACTTCACTACCGTACAGCGCAATGGGCAGGATTATGCTGTCAAATATTTTGAGCCAGATTTTGATTGGGATTTGGATGTTGTAGAATTTTCTTTTTATTGCAATCTCTCTCTCACACTCCCAATCTCTCTCTCTCTCTCTCACACTCCCAATCTCTCTCTCTCTCACACTCCCAATCTCTCTCTCTCTCACACTCCCAATCTCTCTCTCTCTCACACTCCCAATCTCTCTCTCTCTCTCTCTCTCACACTCCCAATCTCTCTCTCTCTCTCACTCCCAATCTCTCTCTCTCTCACACTCCCAATCTCGCTCTCTCTCTCTCTCTCACACTCCCAATCTCTCTCTCTCTCTCACTCCCAATCTCTCTCTCTCTCACACTCCCAATCTCTCTCTCTCTCTCTCTCTCTCACACTCCCAATCTCTCTCTCTCACACTCCCAATCTCTCTCTCTCTCACACTCCCAATCTCTCTCTCACACTCCCAATCTCTCTCTCTCTCACACTCCCAATCTCTCTCTCTCTCACACTCCCAATCTCTCTCTCTCTCACACTCCCAATCTCTCTCTCACACTCCCAATCTCTCTCTCTCTCTCACACTCCCAATCTCTCTTTCTCACACACTCCCAGTCTCTCTCTCTCTCTCTCACATTCTCTCTCTCTCACACTCCCAATCTCTCTCTCTCACACTCCCAATCTCTCTCTCTCTCTCACACTCCCAATCTCTCTCTCTCTCTCTCACTCCCAATCTCTCTCTCTCTCACACTCCCAATCTCTCGCTCTCTCACACTCCCAATCTCTCTCTCTCTCTCCTTCCCTCTCTCCCTCTCTCTCTCCTTCCCTCTCTCTCTCTGTCTCTCTCTCCTTCCCTCTCTCTCTCTCCTTCATTCTCTCTCTCTCTTCCCTTCCATCTCTCTCTCTCTCTCCTTCCCTCTCTCTCTCTCTCCTTCCCTCTCTCTCATTCCCTCTCTCTCTCTCTCCTTCCCTCTCTCTCTTCCCCCCAGTCGCTCCCTCTCTCTCTTCCAACAACAACATGCCCTCAAAAAGCCTCGGCACCGCCGGGCTCCCCCAGCTAGTTCCTTTATAAAGGAGCAGTCCCATTTGTTCACTGATCACTGTTCACTGATAGTAAATGTGCTTTTATTTTTCATTATATAAGGTGTTCCCTAACACATAATAGCACTGAAGAAGTTAGTGGACAACTGGAAGGGTTACTGCCAGTTTGAAGGTCTTTTTCCCCATAACTGCATGGAGTGCTAAGAGAGAGTGTGAGAGATAGATTGAGACAACTATCTGGCCAGCCCAGCATCATGGCATAAGTTTGTGAAAGAATTAAGCAGCTGATAATGCAGTCCCAGCACAAGATTGTAGGACCAATGCTCTTCATGTGCCGTGTGCTCCTGCATTGAAGTGATCTGACGTTGCACTAAGGTCAGCTTATTAATGTAAATTAGCAGTGCTCCCAGCACATAACACATGATGTGCTGGAAGTGCATCACTGTCAAAGGGTAGGGCTGCTTGTTGCCCTCAAAGCTGTCAAGCTACTGAAGAGGGTTCAAGGACACAAGGTGCAAGTGCTGCATTCAATGAAGCAACTCTGGAGGTCTCGCTGCAGGAGAAGGGTTGCCTTTTTGGAGCTGAGGACAATTATCCGGTTAAGAGCAGTGGCAGAGCAACCTAGATGGAGATTACTGAAAAAGTAAATGCTGAAAAAGTAAATCCACCAATCTGGGAATACATGAGAAAGGAATTTGCTGAACTCGGGATGGCTATTAAGATAAATGTCCTCATGTTTTGCTTAATTCTACAACGTAGCCTTGCAATGCATCTTAATAACACCACTGCCAGCTTGGTTGAGCTTCAGAGAAGGAAATGCACAGCTCTGTTCTAACTGTTTTCTAAAAGCACAGTATGACCATGTTTCACCAGGGAAGTCTGTATTGTTGCCATCACAATGCATTTGCTCTGTGGCCCATGAAAAATGGAAAGCAACAAACACAAAACATGCTGCCCATGGTACTTACATGCGGCATCTTCACACATTCACAAAAGGATGGCTGCTGGGCTGGGTACTTGGGCAACACGCATATGCTTATTCCAATGTATATCTCTTTTTCTATCTGCTGAAAGGCCCGCACATAACAGGTGACGAAATATGGAGATGGGGGAGGGGTGACTTCATATAAGGCCTTTGACTCCTTGCAAGGCTTGGGCACTGAGATTCTGGGCCTGGAAACAATAGAGCGAGTAAGGTAGGATGAGGCTGGAGGCCTCCCCCAAACTTGTGACTAAATTTGCCCTTTGCTTTTCATTCTTTGGCAGCGAATGGCAATTTGGATGATGGAGATATCTCTCAAGTCACATCATAGCACTCACCCACCTTTCTCAAATGACTAGACTTTCCTCGGGGCAAGTTTGTTGCTGAAGGAGGGTCACTGAAGAACTTTTGCCTTGCTCTCGAACCCTGCTGTGAACCTAACCAATTTAACGTGGATCAGGGCTCATTTTCCATGCAGGGTATGCTCCCTGTCACACTGGGGGAGTGCAGTGCAATTGGCCAAGAATCTACAGTTGCACTGCAATGAGACAGCTGCTGCAGCATCATGAGGAGGAGGAGGCCTTTATAAAATGGGCAGAAGCACCCTGAAGGCTTTTGCAAATTTTTAACTTAATGCACCAGAGTGGGCTGAGACTTTCATGTAGTGTGTATTTGGGGCCTCAGGTGGCCACTACTCTACCCTCTCCCATCAACGCTGGCAGTAGCAGGCTTGCCACCACTGCCCCAGGGTCCACTGCACTCCTCCCCTTGCAGTCCCTAGGATTGGCAATGGAAGCAGGGAGGTCTGAGGGAATCTGACCTCTGCTTCTCTGTTGTCATTTACATCCAGCAAGTGATATGGGCTAGGAGTCTTATTTCCCTGGGGCAAGAGAGGGAGCGAAAATCCAGTTTGGCGATGGAAAGGATTGGGGTGCAACCGTAGGTCTCATCATCCAGTGTAAGTGATGCTGAGATAAAATAGGCGAATCCCTTGCCAGCATCTGGTGTTTTTTTTTATATTAGTTCCTGGGATGTGGGCGTCACTGGCAAGGCCAGCATTTATTGCCCATCCCTAATTGCCCTTGAGAAGGTGGCAGTGAGCCGCCTTCTTGAACCGCTGCAGTCCATGTGGTGAAGGTACTCCCACAGTGCTGTTAGGGAGAGAGTTCCAGGATTTTGACCGAGCGATGTTGAAGGAACGGTGATATATTTCCAAGTCAGGATGGTGTGTAACTTGGAGGGGAACTTGCAGGTGATGGTGTTCCCATGCGCCTGCTGCCCTTGTCATTCTAGGTGGTAGAGGTCGCGGATTTGGGAGGTGCTGCTGAAGAAGCCTTGGCGAGTTGCTGAAGTGCATCTTGTAGATGGTATACACTGCAGCCACAGTGCGCCGGTGGTGGAGGGAGTAAATGTTTAAGGTGGTGGATGGGGTGCCAATCAAGTGGGCTGCTTTGTCCTGGATGGTGTCAAAGTTTCTTGAGTGTTGTTGGAGCTGCTCTCCTCCAGGCAAGTGGAGAGTATTCCATTACACTCCTGACTTGTGCCTTGTAGATGGTGGAAAGGCTTTGGGGAGTCGGGAGCTGAGGCACTCGCCGCAGAATACCCAACCTCTGACCTGCTCTTGTAGCCACAATATTTATGTGGCTGGTCCAATAAAGTTTCTGGTCAATGGAGACCCCCTGGATGTTGATGGTGGGGGAGTCAGTGATGGCAATGCCGTTGACTATCAAGGGACGGTGGTTAGACTCTTGCTTGTTGGAGATTGTCATTTCCTGGCACTTGTGTTGTGTGAATGTTACTTATCGCTTATCAGCCCAAGCCTGAATGTCATCCAGGTCTTGGTGCATTCAGGCATGGACTGCTTCATTATCTGAGGAGTTGCGAATGGATCTGAACACAGTGCAATCATCAGCGAACATCCCCACTTCTGACCTTATGGTAGAGGGAAGGTCATTGATGAAGCAGCTGAAGATGGTTGAGCCTAGGAAACTGCCCTGAGGAACTCCTGCAGCGATGTCCTGGGGCTGAGATGACTGGCCTCCAACAACTCCAACCATCTTCCTTTGTGCTAGGTGTTAGATCCGTGATTCTGAGAGTATGCTGTTTTTCAATAACCACACGGATGCTGTAACTTAACAATCAACAGGTATTTACTGGAGTAGGGTAGTCTCAAGACTGGGGGTACAGAGGCATGCTCAAGGCTTATATACAGGTGTGGTCACTGCCGGTACTACAGTATACAGGAGCTGTAAAAGTAGTTCTCTCTTAAAGGTACATACACTACAATTCCTCCCCTTTTAGATTAGCAGTACCCATAATATTCAAATAACAATTAACACTTTAACATGTACATTAAACAACAATAGTCCATTTATAGATTCAGTCTTTGGGGCAGCTTCCTGATCCTTTCGGGATAGCGCTTTTCCTGAGGTTCTTGTTCTTGGTGCGGAGGCGATTCTGGCTCCTTTTCGTCGGTTAGTTCATCGGTTTCCACTGCTACTGGTTCGGAGGTAGATGCTACCAGTATGTCGGGTTCATCCCCAGGTACGCGAGAAATGGGGTTGACTCGTTCCTGTGACGCTAAGATCTGATCGACGTGGCATCTCACAATGTTCTCCCCGACATCCACTGTGTACATTAATGGCCTCTGCCTTGTGCATATCGTTCCGGGTCGCCATTTCTCTGTTCGGTAGTCACGGGCCAAGACTGGTTGTCCTACGTTGAAGCTCCTTGTCGGCTTCTCATTGAAGTGCTGGAATTGTTTATCCTCAACATTTCTTCGCACATTTGGTCTGAGCAAGTCCAGGCAAGATCTCAACCTTCGGTTAAAGAACATCATGGCCGGGGTCTGGTTGGTAACTGCATGTGTCGCGTTTCGGTAGGCTAATAAGAAATTGTCCACCTTATGCTGTAGTGGAATTTCATCGTCGCACATGGCCTTTATCGCCTTCTTAAAGGTTTGTACGAACCTCTCAGCCAATCCATTTGTGGCTGGATGATACGGACGGATGCGTAATGCCTTACCCCATTCCTTCTCATAAATTTTCGAAACTCTTCGGACACAAACTGTGGTCCATTATCAGAGCAAATCTGCTCTGGCAAGCCATTCCTGGCGAATATGGTCCGTAGGGCTGCAATCATTTTCTCTGTAGTGGTTGAGGATATTTTTATCACCTCAGGCCATTTCGAATGAGCATCCACTGCTATTAAGAACATTGAGTCCATGAATGGACCAGCGAAATCAATATGCACCCGTTGTCATGGAGAGGAGGGCCACTACCATGGGTGTAGAGGGGCATGTGGTGGTGCATTTTGGACCTTCTGGCATCCTAAGCAGCTCTTGGTTAGGTCTTCGATTTGTTGATCGATTCCCGGCCACCACACATAAGCCCTAGCAAGGCTTTTCATTTTCACTCCCCCCAGATGACCTTCATGAAGCTCATTTAGCACTCTCTACCTTAACTTGGGTGGAATCACCACTCTGGATCCACACATCGCTGTCCCCTGGCATACTGACAGCTGTTCTCTTCTGGATGAGAATGCTGGCAACAGTGAGTCGCCATGTGTTGGCCATCCCCTCACCGTCAAATCATATACCCAAGACAGCGTCGGATCATTGCGGGTCTCCTTCTCTATATCCGCGTTTGTTACTGGCAATCGTTCAATTATTGACGAATAAAATATCTCGATAGGGTCCACTGCTGGTGCTTCCTCCACAGTAGGCAGTGGCAGGCGCGATAGCCCATCAGCGTTTCCATGCTGTTTCGTGTCTTTATATTCTATTTCATATTGATTCGCCCCTAGAAACAGGGACCATCTTTGTAACCGTTGTGCAGTCATCACTGGAACGCCCTTCTTAGGATTAAAGATGGAGACAAGTGGTTGGTGGTCAGTCAGCAAGGTGAACTTCTGCCCATGCAGACAGTGGTTGAATTTTTTTACTCCCCATACTAGGCTGAGGGCCTCCCTGTCAATCTGGGCGTAGTTGCGCTTGGCTGAGGTTAGTGACCGAGACGCAAAGGCTGCTGGCCCCTCCAACCCGTCTGGGAATTTGTGCGACAGCACCGCTCCAATACCATAGGGTGATGCATCACATGCCAAACGAATTGGTAGTGCTGGGTTGAAATGGGCCAACACCTCTTTTGATGTGATCAATTCTTTATACTTCTGGAAAGTTCATCTACGTTCATCATTCCACTTCCATGGTACCCCTGTTTGCAGTAGGGTGTTCAGTGGATGTGATACCGTGGACAAATTTGGTAAGTACTTGTGGTAGTAGTTTACCAGCCCGAGGAACGACCTCGGTTGTGACACATTTTCCGGTGCTGGAGCCTTGACTACTGCCTCAATCTTTTCAGGGGACTTATGTAACCCCTCTACATCGATGACGTGGCCACAATACGAGATCTGCTTCTGGAAAAACTCGCACTTGTGGCGATTAGCTCGTAGCCCATATTCCTTTAATCTGGTGAGCACCTTCTCCAAGTTGGCGAGGTGATCACTGTCATTTTCGCCTGTGACCAGGATGTCGTCCAAATAACACTGGGTCCCTGGAATCCCTTGCAGGACTTGATCCATCACCCTTTGCCAAATAGCCGCAGCCAATGCTACCCCGAACACCAGCCGGTTGTATTGATAAAGACCTTTATGAGTGTTGATCGTAAGGTATTGTTTCGAGGCTTCTTCTACCTCCATTTGCAAGTACGCCTGGGCTAGATCAATTTTGGTGAAGTGTTTACCTCCAGATAGCGAGGCGAAAATATCCTCAATTCATGGAAGCGGATATTGTACCGTGTGAAGGACTGGGTTCACTGTCACCTTACAATCCCCACAGATGCGGACCTTCTTTGGTTCCCCAGGCGTATTACTCAACGACCTCTTCATTACAGGAACGATGGGTGTAGCCCACTCGCTCCAGTCTACTTTGGACAGTACTCCTGAATGTTCCAACCCTTCCAGCTCTGCTTCGACAGCTGGTCTGATCGCATAAGGCACTGGTCTGGCCTTAAAAAACTTTGGGCTTGCATTTTCCTCTATTTTAATCGTTGCTGTTATGGCTTTTATTGTTCCGAGTCCCTCCTGGAACACTTCTTTTGCGTCAGTTAGCATTTTTGACAGTCGTCCAGGTGTGACGTCGTCATCCTTTTTGGCCTCAACCTTCAGTGCCTGTATGGAATGCCAATCTAATTGTATCTTCCGGATCCATTCACGTCCTAGCAGTGGTGGTCCTCCATCTCGCAATACATATATGTCCATTTTAGGTATTTCCTGGCCTTTGTATAACACTTTCACCCTTATTTTCCCTTTTGGGTAGACTTTGTGCCCCGTGTACGTCTTCAAGACAATCTCTGTAGCTTTCAAGGGTATATGTGAAAATAGCCGCTTGTAGTCCCTTTGGTTTATGACTGTTAGGGCTGATCCTGTGTCCAATTCCATTGTCACTTGGACTCCGTCTATCTTGAGTGTAACCCAGATGGTCTGGTGATCCTCCATTTCGGTTACCTTATGTAGTTTCAGACAGCCCAGCTCCTTGCTTCCGGAGTCTGTGCCACTTTTCTGTTCATCTGAACTACTGTCCACCACCTTGTGTACCTTCTTGTACTTCTCCTGTGGAGATTTCTTGCTGTTGGTTTTCTTCCCACACCTGCAGACTCTTGCTATGTGTCCTGCTTTTCCACACTGTCTGCACACTTGGTCCTTGAACCAACAATCCTTCTGGTCGTGTGTTGTTCTGCCGCAGCGATAACACTTCCCTGTTCCATAGGACATTTCATTGGTGCCATATTCTTGCAGTCTCCGTTGTATCTCTGCAGCGCCCCTTGCGGCTGCTTTGTGTGGTACTGCCATACTGAAAGCCTTGTCCAGCGTAAGATCCTTTTCTGATAGAAGCCGTTTCTGGGTTCCTTCACTTTGCAGCCCACACACAAACTTGTCCCTTAACGTATCTGCTAGTCCCACTCCAAACTGGCAGTGTTTCGATAGCTTGCGCAGTTCCGTTAAGTACTCAGCATTGCTTTCGTCTTTGTGTTGGTTCCTTTTATGGAACTTAAATCGTTCTGCTATCAGCAGCGGTGTGGGGTTTAAGTGGTCCTGTAGGATTTCTACTGTGCTTTTGAAATTCTTGTTCACAGGCTTCTCTGGGGTTATTAGGTTTCGCAGTAACCCATAAGTTTTTGCACCCATGGAATTTAACAAAACCAGTGCTTTCCTAGCATCTGGCACTTCATTCACCCTGCAGTACACCTCAATACATTCCACATATGTCGCCCAATCTTCGACTTCATTGTCGAACGTAGAGATACTGCCACTCTTCGGCATCCCTGGGTGTGATTTAACTGTCAAAAATGGCGTCTCCCGCGCTTTCCCTTCTTCTCCGCTGGCACAAAATGGCGTCTCCCGCGCTTTCCTTTCTTCCCGCGCTCACCCTTCTTCTCCGCTGCAGTTTCTAAAAATGGCGTCTCCCGCGCTCTTCCTTCTTCTCCGCAGCTCAATGGCATCTCCCGCGCTCTCCCTTCTTCTCCCCGCGGACACTGTTCAGCCCTTGAGCCCTGGCTGTGCTCTGCGCGTTTAAAAAAAAAAAATTCTGTGCGCTTTTCCCGTTTCCGCCGCTCGGTCCTGAACCCGGCTGCAGCTTTACCCTCTCTCTCTCTCCATTTTGTTTTTCCTCGACGCCGCTCGGTTTTCAACCCCCGGCTGCATCCTGTGCGCTTCACCCTCTATCTTACCCCGTCGACGCTGCTCGGCTTCTTTTCTCCGCCGTCGGTCGGCTCCAGCCGCCGCTGTCCGGGAAGGGTCTGCGCTGGACCTGTCGTCAGTCTCTTGCTGATCGTCATGGCTGGGGAACCAAGCCCGGCTCTCCACAGCCTCCCCTGCGATGTTCACTCTCTGCCGGACGACTGGGCGGTTGCTCGTGGACGGCGCCCGTGCTTCTGGCCTCGACTTTCTTCCACCGCCCTCCCGGAGCGAATCCTCGAAGGGAAATGCAGAGTTGCAGGTAGATTCGAATCGACACTCGTCGCCACTGTTAGATCCGTGATTCTGAGAGTATGCTGTTTTTCAATAACCACACGGATGCTGTAACTTAACAATCAACAGGTATTTACTGGAGTAGGGTAGTCTCAAGACTGGGGGTACAGAGGCATGCTCAAGGCTTATATACAGGTGTGGTCACTGCCGGTACTACAGTATACAGGAGCTGTAAAAGTAGTTCTCTCTTAAAGGTACATACACTGCACTATGTATGACTCCAGCCAGTGGAGAGTTTACCCCCTGATTCCCATTGACTTTGATTTTACTAGGGCTCCTTGATGCCACACTCGGTCAAATGCTGCCTGGATGTCAAGGGCAGTCACTTTCACCTCACCTCTGGAATTCAGCTCTTTTGTCCATGTTTGGACTAAGGCGGTAATGCGGTCTGGAGCCGAGTGGTCTTGGCGGAACCCAAACTGAGCATCGGAGAGCAGGGTATTGGTGAGTAAGTGCTGCTTGATAGCACTGTCGACAACACCTTCCATCACTTTGCTGATAAACGAGAATAGGCTGATGGGGCAGTAATTGGCCGTGTTGGATTTATCCTGCTTTTTGTGGACAGGATATGCCTGGGGAGTTTTTCACATTGTCGGGTAGATGCCAGTGTTGTAGCTGTACTGGAACAGCTTGGCTACAGGCGCGGCTAGTTCTGGAGCACAAGTTTTCAGCATGATAGCCAGGATGTTGTCGGGGCCCAAAGCCTTTGCTGTATCCAGTGCGCTCAGCCGTTTCTTGATATCACGGGAGTGAATCGAACTGGCTGAAGACTGGCTTCTGTGATGGTGGGGACCTCAGGAGGAGGCTGTAGTGTATGTACCCGTCTACCTTTAAGAGAACTATTGTATGTAACCGTTCACCTTTAAGAGAACTATTTTAGGTGTGGCACTACTTTGTTTGGCTTCTGTATACTGTAATACCGACGGTGACCACACCAGTATATAAGTGTTGTGTCAGGATTTATTGGGCAGATTCGCCCCGACCTTCGAATAGTAAAGTCCTGTTTTTAGTTACTCTTGGAGTCTGTGTATTAATTAACTAAACAACCCACAGACTTTACAGTGGCGACGAGTCCGATCGTACCCTGTGGCAACAATACCTCCGAAGCAGTTAACGAGCGTCGAGAAGAGGCAACCGCCCTGGTCATTCTGCTGGGAGAAAACTCGAGGCTGCAGAACTAGAAAGGAGGAAGAATTCAGAGACAACGACTTCCCTCAGCAACAGGCACTGACTGTCCCTTCTGCCACGGTGAGGAGTGAGCCGATCAGCACGAGAAGCAAGGCGGCCACGGTGACTGTGAGTAAGGGAAAGTAAAAAGAATAACCGGAGGATAAGGGCGGTGCACTCGACCACGGTCGAGGGGGAAAGGAGCCGGACAGAAGTCGGGTCCAGAGGCGCTGAGACTGGGGCAGCGTGGAGCAAGGAAGCCGCGGTACAGACAGGCTGGGGGACGCAACGGCATCGTGAGACAGCTAGACCGCGACCGGCGAAAAAGGCCGGGCAGCGACCGAAGCCACGAAGTGCTGCGGCCGGGAACGTAGGCGCGGGAAGAGATAAACTCAGCCGCAGCCGGGGAGGGAAGCACCGGACTGCGAGAGGGCTGGGAGGCGCGATTGGGAACCGAGCGAGCGGGAGAGGCAGAGCCGACCAAGGGAGACTGAGCGAGAGCCAGTCCAGCGGCTGAAACTGTTCTCCGTCAACGGGGTGTACCCAGCGCCGGTAGAGCCGAGCGAGCGGGAGAGAGACAGAGCCCGAGCAAGGGGAACTGAGCGAGAGCCAGCCCAGCGGCTGAAACTGTTCGCTGTCAACGGGGTGTACCCAGCGCCGGTTGCCCTGCCGAGAAAAGGGAAAGCACTGAAGCCGACGCGCAGGCTGTGAACCTGAAAGCCAGCGGCCGTCGCCCGTGGGGAAAGTGTACCCCTCCCGCTAGGGAAGAAACGCGGGAAGCCGCCATTAGGCAGGGAAGAAGACAGAAGTGGGAAACCGCCATTGAAGTGGGCGGGGAGAGAAGATAAGCGCGGGAAACTGCCATTTTCGCGGGAACCGCCATCTTGGAAATAAATAAATAAATAAATAAAAGAAAATTTAAAGAAATAATTCGTGGTGCTATCAGGAAGAGAGGAAGATGCCTAAGCGTGGTAACATCAACGATTTTAATTCCGAGGTAGAAGACTGGGCCACGTATGTGGAACGCATTGAGATCTATTGTGAGGCCAATAAAATAGAAGAAGATGACAAAGCTATAACCTTGCTAAACTCGATGGGCGCGAAGACATACGGGCTCTTGAAGCATCTACTAGCACCAGCTGAACCGACGGATCAGACTTTCGATGATATTGTGACTGTTCTGAAGGATCATTTGAACCCCACACCGTTGATGTTGGCGGAACGATTCAAATTCTATGCGAGAACGCAACGGAAAGACGAAAGCAACGCAGAATACTTGGTCGAACTGCGTAGACTAGCGAAATACTGCCAGTTTGGAGGGCATCTGACAGAGGCATTGCGAGACAAGTTCGTGTGCGGATTGGCAAAGGAAGGAACGCAAAAGCGGCTACTCGAAGAGAACGACCTTACACTTGACAGGGCTGTCCTTATTGCAGCATCGCACGAAGCCACAGCGAAGGGAACTGCGGAAATGCAGCTAAAGACAGCGGCACTCAGTGTGGATCAAATTACCTCGACAACAACAAAATGCTATCGTTGTGGGAAGACAACACACGACCAGAACCAATGCTGGTTTAAGAACCAGGAATGTAGGAAATGTGGCAAACTGGGTCACATAGCTAAGGTATGCCGGTCAGGGAAGAAGACCAACAACCAAAGGACCAACAACCAAAGGAAGCCATCACAGGAAGAGTACAACAAGGTACACAAGGTGGCTGAGAAGAGTTCAGACGAACAGAATTCGGACTCAGACCCAAACGGCCAGGAGCTGGGTAGTCTGAGAATTCACAATGTGAGTAAGGAAGCTGACCTACAAACTATCTGGGTCATGCTAAAAATAGCTGGAGTCCAAGTGAAAATGGAGTTGGACACTGGATCAGCTCTATCAGTCATAAATCGAAGGGATTACCACCAGCTATTCTCACATATACCCTTAAGGGATACCAAGTTCATATTGCAGACATACACGGGGCATAAAGTATACCCCATGGGAAAGATAAGAGTCAAGGTGAGAGATAGGGGTAAAGAACACCCAAGAATGAACTTATACGTACTACCTGAGGGAGGACCACCACTTCTAGGATGGGAGTGGATCAAGAAAATAGACATGGAATGGCACTATCTAAAAGCCATAACGAGTGAGGACTCGGTGCAGACAATCAGCTCAGATTCTGAAACGGATGACGATAAGACCAACCCAAATGTGAAAGACAAGGCTAAAATGGACTTGCCGACTAAGGTTGGAAAAACGAAGGCATGCAGAAAGGCTTATGCTTCAGAGAAGAACAAAGTTTCAGAACAGATCTCCACCGAACAACGACAACATAGTTTGACAGAGAATTCTGAGTCTGTTCGGTTTAAGGACATATCCATGATGGAAGAACACCGAGCTCGGACTCAACTTTATTTCAAATCACGACAACAATTAGAACAATTGAGTTACCGTCTCGTACAAGAGATGAAAACAATGAAAAAGTTCTATGACACCGAATGGGAGAATCTGGAAAGACAACAGAAGCAGCTAGCTCAAGCAGAGAGCGACCATAGAGCCATCGTGACCAATCACCGATCACATCTCCCTTATGATGTTCAGGAGTTAGAATATTTGCAGAAAGAAGCAAATGAAGAGGAATCTTCAGGAAGCCAGGATTTTATTCCAGTTCTTCTCTACGACTCCTTACAAGCAGAGTTTGAGAAGTTGAAGGAACAGTATGAACAGGCCCAGGCTACAATCCTGGAGGGGTTAACTTGGCAACCTCCGAAAAGCTAGTTTCAGTGGAAGCATATGAGCAACTAAAGGTTGAACATGAACAAGAAGTCCAAAGGCTGCAGGAAATTCTTAATGAGCTCAAGGCCAAGACAGACTCATCGGTAGAAGTTCCATCCATAGATGAAAAATTAGAGGTGAACGACATGGCAGAACATGAAAGTCAAGATGTCCAAGAACTCATAAAAATATTGAAGGAAACCCAAGACAAATATGAGGCGGCAATGACCGAGGTTCAACAACTTGAAGAACAGATTCAACTGGGAATTCTTTCAGTGAAAGAAAAGGCAACTGTAAGAAACACAGAGACTGTAAGAATGGCCCCTGAACATGAGCTAGAGAGCATCAAGGCGCAACTTCTCCGAGCGCTTAAAGCCAAAGTACAAGAGGAAAAAAAGGTGAAAGCATTGGAGGAAAAGGTGGATGAAATGGAGAAGACTCTGATCCACAGGGTCCCCGTGGAAGAGTTAACGGTCAGCCAACTCCTTCATATGCTGAGAGACAAGACTCTGCAATGGGAACCATTTGAACACGAGCTTCAATCTTCAAAGGGAAGGGGTTCGGAGCTCTCAAAAGTTTGGGGAATAGTTGAGGTTGCAACACAGATTTTACGGGGCTGCCGAAAGTACGCTGAATCACGTCAATGTGAACTACAGAATGTTGAAACAGCTGCTCCAGTAGAAGGATTGAATAGCCCGATCAATCAATCCCCGATGGAAGGGGAAGTATTGGAATCACAAATGAGGTCATTAGTGAAGGATTGGCAAGAAACCCAGGAAGAGCGGGATGAATATGAACGCATGAAGAAGTCTCTTCAGGAAAGATGTCTAGGGAGGGAACAACAGTCGGCTAACGTCCAGTTGGGTAAGGAAGAAGTAGCAGGCCCTCTCGCTAGACTAGCTCAGGACGACACCGAATATTACCATGACCTGTTGAGTGACAAGGAATATTACGATGACTTGGTCTGCCCAGCTTGTGATGAAAACTCCCAAAGTGCAGAAATCAGGATGAAGCACTTAAAGTCTAAGGAACATAGGGAGATGGTGGCGCTACAGCTGGCAGCGGATAAGGGAGCCCCGAGAGTCTCCAAGAAGCAGAAAAGAAAGAGACAAAGCAGAAGACGATAACCATCTAAATCATTATCACTTCTATCAGATCATGCACGTGGGCCCTACGAAGGGGGCCAAATCAGTTGGAAAGTAGGAAAAATTACCAAGGCAGTCCAGCTGTTTGTAAAAGTCAGCACTGCTGGTTCAGCAGGACGGAAGTTCAAGCTGTTAAGCCAAGGAAAAGACTATTGGATGAGTCACGCTAGAAATGTGAACCGGCTACACCACAGAGATGTTGTTCGGACCGAGTCAAGACCAGAGACTGAATCTGTGAACTGTTCCCGCAGAGACTGAATCTGTGAACTGTTTCCCGCAGAGACTATATCTGTGAATTGTTTTACATGAAGTTGATTATATGTTATGTTTAATGGGGAATAAGTATGTTGTAAGCTAAAAAGGGAGGATTGTAGTGTATGTACCCGTCTACCTTTAAGAGAACTATTGTATGTAACCGTTCACCTTTAAGAGAACTATTTTAGGTGTGGCACTACTTTGTTTGGCTTCTGTATACTGTAATACCGACGGTGACCACACCAGTATATAAGTGTTGTGTCAGGATTTATTGGGCAGATTCGCCCCGACCTTCGAATAGTAAAGTCCTGTTTTAAGTTACTCTTGGAGTCTGTGTATTAATTAACTAAACAACCCACAGACTTTACAGAGGCCAATATGGATCATCCATATGGCACTTCTGGCTGAAGATGGTTGCAAATGTTTCAGCCTTGTCTTTTGCACTCGCGTGCTGGGCTCCATCATCATTGTGGATGGGAATTTTCATGGAGCCTCCTCCTCCCGTTAGTTGTTTAATTGCCCACCATCATTCATAACTGGATGTGGCAGGACTGCAGAGCTTTGAGCTGATCCATTGATTGTGGGATCACTTAGCTCTGTCTATAGCATGCTGCTTCCGATGTTTAGCATGCATGTAGTCCTGTGTTGCAGCTTCCCCAGGTTGGCACCTCATTTTTAGGTACGCCTGGTGCTGCTCCTGGCATGCTCTTCTACACTCCTTATTAAACCAGGGTTGGTCCCCTGGTTTGATAGTAATGGTAGAGTGAGAGATATGCCGGATCATGAGGTTACAGATTGTGGTGGAATACAATTCTGCTGCTGCTGATGGCCCACAGTGCCTCATGGATACCCAGTTTTGAGCTGCTAGATCTGTTCTGAATCTGTCCCATTTAGCATGGTAGCAGTGCCACACTACACGATGGAGGGTGTCCTCAGTGTGAAGACGGGATTTTGTCTCCACAATGACTGTGCGGTGGTCACTGCTACAAATGCTATCATGGACAGATGCATCTGCGACAGGTAGATTGACGAGGACGAGATCAAGTAGTTTTTTCCCTCGTGTCGGTTCTCTCACCGCCTGCCGCAGTCTGAATCTGACTGCTATGTCCTTCAGGACGTGGCCAGCTCGGTCAGTAGTGGTGCTACCAAGCCACTCTTGTTGATGGACATTGAAGTCCCTCACCCAGAGTACATTCTGTGCCCTTGCTACCCTCAGTGCTCAGTGGTGTTCAACATGGAGGAGTACTGATTCCTCAGCTGAGGGAGGGCGGTAGGTGGTAATCAGCAAAGGTTTCCTTGCCGAGGCTTGACCTGAAGCCATGAGTCAATGTTGAGGAATCCCAGGGCCACTCCCTCCTGACTGTATACTTCTGTGCCACCACCTCTGGTGGGTCTGTCCTGCCGGTGGGACAGGACATACCATGGGATGGTGATGGAGGAGTCTGGGACATTGGCTGCAAGGTATGATTCTGTGAGTATGATTATGTCAGGCTGTTGCTTGACTAGCCTGTGAGACAGTTCTCCCAATTTTGGCACAAATCCCCAGATGTTAGTGAGGAGGACTTATCAGGGTCGACTGGGCTGGGTGTGCCGTTGTCATGTCCAAAGCCAGTGCCAAGGTCACTGCCGGGTAGTCCATCCGGTTTTATTCTTATTATTGTTTTTCGTAGCGGTTTGTTACAACTGAGTGGCTTGTTAGGCCATTTCAGAGGGCAGTTAAGTGTCAACCACATTGCTCTGGGTCTGGAGTCACATATAGGCCAGACCAGGTGAGGATGGCAGATTTCCTTCCCTAAAGGACATTGGTGAACCAGATGGGTTTTTATGTTAATCCGATAGTTTCATGGTCACCATTACTGATACGAGCTTTTTATTCCAGGTTTATTGAATTAACTGAATTTAAATTCCCCAGCTGCCGTGGTGGGATTTGAACTCGCGTCTCTAGATCTTTAGTCCAGTAAAATAACAACGAACCATTTCTGATCTTGTGGGGTGCTTCTTGTTTGCAGCCTATAGTCTGGAAAAGCTACTTCAGGTTACATTTGGGCTTAGCATGGATAGAGGATTGGTTAACGGACAGAAAACACAGAGTAGGGATAAATAGGTCATTTTCCGGTTGGCAGGCTATAACTAGTGGGTTACCGCAAGGCTCAGTCCTTGGGCCTCAGTTATTTACAATCTATATTAATGACTTAGATGAAGGGACCGATAACAATGTATCCAAGTTTGCTGACAATACTGTAGTGTATGTAACCTGTACCACCTTAAGAGGATACCTTAAGGGGATGGACTACTTTTTGATGGCTCCTGTACATTGTAGTACCGGTGGTGACCACACCGGTATATAAACCCTGTGGAGCAAAGTGTATTCCAGTTCAGCCCTGACCCTCAGTTACTAAATACCTGTTTAAGTATTTCTGTAGTCTGTGTCCAGTTATTCAGCAGAACTACATTTGAAAGCACAGACTCAACAGTGGCGACGAGTCTGATCTTACCTAGCGGCAGTTGCATCAAAGGAAGCTTCGCCTCTGAAACGGGCGTCGAACAAGGACATCCACCCTCAACATCCTGCTGGGCACTGCATAGCACGGGAGGCAATCGGGAACCCGGGTTGGGTTCTGGCCACGAAGTCTAACATCAGTGAATATCCCTTCGACGACAGCGGCGGGTAAGCCCGATCGAGCGGCACGGGGGGGGAAGTCGGCCGAGTTGTCAGTAAGAGAAGGGGAGGGAAACGACGAAAAGGGCGGAGAACACGACCGCAGCCGGTGTCAGGGGCCGGACTGCAATCGGGGCAGAGACGCGCAGCAGCCAGAAAAGCGTTTATGTCCACAAGGACCGCGGGAGCGGCGGGGAACAAGAGCAGCAGCGTCGGGGAAAATAAAGGACCGCTGGGAGGCGAGAACGGCAACAGCGCAGTAATCGCCATTTTTAGTCGGCGGGGGAAGAAGACAAGCGCGGGAAAAGCTGCCATTTTGAAAAATAAAATAAAATAATAATCATAACCCGAAGGAAAGGAAACTCAACAAGGATGCCAAAAACGGGTAACATCACTGCTTTTGATAGCGATGTGGAAGATTGGGCCACTTATGTGGAACGCGCTGAAGTTTACTGTACAGCGAATGAGGTACCGGTGGATAAGAAAGCACTAACCCTATTAAACTCGATGGGTGCGAAGACGTACGGGTTATTAAGGAACCTTGTAACACCAGATAAACCGGTAGGAAAGAGTTTCGCGGATATTGTTACTATCCTGCAAGAGCATTTAAACCCCACGCCGCTGCTGATAGCGGAACGATTTAAATTCTACAAAAGAATTCAACTTAAAGAGGAAAGCAACGCTGAATTCTTAATCGAACTGCGCAAGTTATCAAAGTACTGTCAGTTCGGTACAGGACTAGCAGACGCACTGAGAGATAAGTTTGTGTGTGGGCTACTAAGAGAAGGAACCCAAAAGCGACTGCTAGAGGAAAAGGATCTTACGCTGGACAAAGCTTTCAGCATTGCAGCATCGCATGAGGCAGCAGCACAAGGCACTGCAGAAATGCAGCAAAGGCCATTGGAATTCAGCACCAATGAAATGGCATTGGGCGCAGTAAAGTGCTATCGTTGCGGAAGGACAACGCATGACCAGAACCAGTGCTGGTTCAAAGATAAAGAATGCAGGCAATGTGGCAAACTTGGTCACATAGCGAGAGTATGCCGGTCAGGAAAGAAGACCAGTAGCAAAAAGTCGCCGCAGGAGAAGTACAAAAAAGTACACAAGGTGACAGAGAACAGTTCGGATGAACAGAAGACGGATTCAGACTCCAGCAGTAAGGAACTGGGTTGTCTAAAAATACATAATGTGGGTAACACAGCAGACCACCAAACTATCTGGGTCATGCTTCGGATAGCAGGAGTCCAAGTGAAGATGGAATTGGACACTGGATCGGCATTGACGGTCATGAATAAGCAAGATTACAAAAGGTTATTCTCACACATTCCCCTGAGGGTTACGGAGATTGTATTGAAAACATACACGGGGCAAAGAGTATACCCCATCGGAAAGATAAAGGTAAATGTGGTCTACAATGGTAAAGAAAGTCAGGAAATGGACTTGTATGTGTTACCTGAGGGAGGTCCGCCACTACTGGGACGGGAATGGATCCGGAGAATAAATGTGGACTGGCATTCCATACAAGCACTAACTGCAGATTCCTGTAAAGAGGACGACGTCAAACCTAAACGACTGTCCAAAATATTGGACGATGCTAAGGAGGTGTTCCAACAGGGATTGGGAACACTGAAAGGAATTACGGCAAACATCAAGGTTGAAGAACATGCAAACCCAAAATTTTTCAAAGCCAGACCGGTACCTTATGCGATACGACCTGCTGTGGAAGCAGAGCTGGAAGGGCTAGAACGTTCAGGAGTACTGTCAAAGGTGGACTGGAGCAAATGGGCCACACCCATTGTTCCCGTCATGAAGCGTTCGTTGAGCAACAAGCCGGGGGAACCTGGGAAGGTTCGCATCCGTGGCGATTTCAAGATCACTGTTAATCCGGTTCTTCACACGGTGCAATATCCGCTTCCGCGGATTGAGGATATCTTCGCTTCGCTGTCTGGCGAGAAACAGTTCACCAAGATAGACCTGGCGCAGGCGTACCTACAGATGGAAGTTGATGAAGCGTCACGCCAGTATCTCACGATCAACACACATAAGGGCTTATATCGGTATAATAGACTGGTTTTTGGAGTGGCATCGGCTCCAGCGATTTGGCAAAGGGCCATGGAGCAGGTATTGCAGGGAATTCCAGGCACACAATGCTACCTGGACGACATTCTGATTACAGGAGATGATGATAAGGAGCACCTCGCGAATTTGGAGCAGGTGCTCACCAGATTGAAAGAATATGGACTCAGAGTTAATCGCCAGAAATGTGAGTTCTTTCAAAAGCGAATCTCGTACTGCGGCCACGTCATTGACCAGGAGGGGCTCCATAAGTCACCTGACAAGATCGAAGCTGTTGTGAAAGCTCCCGCTCCGGAAAATGTATCCCAGTTGAGGTCGTTCCTTGGGTTGGTTAACTATTACCACAAGTTTCTTCCAAATTTATCCATGGTGTTACACCCGCTGAACACTCTTTTGCAAATGGGAGTACCATGGAAGTGGAGCGAGGATTGTAAGCGGGCTTTTCAAAAAAGCAAGGCACTGATCACCTCTAAGGAAGTGTTGGCTCACTTTAACCCAACGCTGCCTATTCGCTTAGCTTGTGATGCTTCTCCATATGGTATCGGGGCAGTGCTCTCACATAAGTTGCCAAATGGCTTGGAAAGGCCAGTCGCGTTCGCATCCAGATCATTGACCTCCGCAGAGCGCAACTATGCTCAGATAGATAGGGAGGCTCTTAGCCTCGTGTGGGGAGTTAAGAAATTTAACCATTACCTGCAAGGCCAAAAGTTTACGCTGCTGACAGATCACCAGCCGTTGGTTTCCATTTTTAACCCTAAGAAGGGTGTTTCGGTTATGACGGCGCAGAGGCTTCAGAGATGGTCCCTTTTCCTAGGGGCACATCAATATGATATCGAATTCAAAGGTACAAAGCAACATGGTAATGCTGATGGGCTGTCGCGCCTGCCACTACCTACAGCGGAAGAGGCACCGGCAGTTGACCCTGTTGATATATTTCACTCGACCATCATCGAATGCTTACCAGTCACCAATGCGAGCATTGAGAGAGAGACCCGAAACGACCCGACACTGTCTCGGGTCTACGATTTGACAGTGAAGGGATGGCCAGCACATGGCGACCCACTGTTACCAGCATTCTCAGCCAGACGAGAACAGCTGTCCGTCTGTCAAGGAACATTGATGTATGGAACAAGGGTGATTATTCCTCCTAAATTAAGGGAGAGAGTTCTGAAGGAACTGCATGAAGGTCACCTGGGGGGAGTCAAGATGAAAAGCCTTGCGAGGGCTTATGTGTGGTGGCCAGGTATCGACAAACAAATAGAGGATCTGACTAAAAGCTGCTCAGGGTGCCAAAAAGTTCAAAACGCACCTCCAATTGCACCGCTGCATCCGTGGGAATGGCCTTCAACCCCATGGCAAGGTGTGCATATCGACTTTGCAGGTCCATTCATGGATTCCATGTTTTTGATAGCGGTAGACGCACATTCTAAATGGCCAGAAGTGATTAAGATGTCGACCACTACCTCTGAAAAGACGATCGCAGTTCTAAGAACCATATTTGCAAGGAATGGGTTGCCGGAACAAATATGTTCAGACAACGGACCACAGTTCGTGTCAGAAGAATTCCAGAAATTCATGAAAAAGAATGGGGTGAAACACTATACATCTGCCCCATATCATCCGGCTACCAATGGGTTGGCCGAGAGATTTGTACAAACGTTCAAAAAGGCGATAAAGGCCATGAGCGAAGACCATATTCCACTACAACACAAGGTGGAGAATTTCCTGATGGCATATCGAAACGCCACGCATGCAGTGACAAATCAAAGCCCTGCCATAATGTTCTATAACAGGAGGTTGCAGTCCCGGTTGGATTTGTTAAAACCCAATGTGCGTAGGGAAGTCGAAAACAAGCAATTCCAGCACGTAAATAACAAGGCCACTCGGAGTTTCGAAATAGGACAACCAGTGTTGGCCAGGGACTATAGGAATGATAAATAGCAATCCAGAACAATTCGTGCCCGACAAGGACCCTTGATGTACACGGTAGACGTTGGAGAGAACGTAATACGACGTCATGCTGACCAACTTGTGGAATCGAGAACAAGGGTCGACCCCACGTCTACGGCAGAGACACCAGTTGAAGAAGTTATTGAGCCTGTAGCATCTACCTCAGACTCGAACGTACATGATGATGTTCAATCCATAGGAGATCAAATGGATGAGTCACCCCAGCAACGAGAACCGGAGACCCCTGAAAGGCGTTATCCGGCCCGGATCAGGAGGCCTCCTCAGAGACTGAATCTTTGAACAGTTTTGTGTGAAAGTTGTATATATGTTATCCATGTAATGTTTAAATTGGGGTGTACACTGTTAAGCTAAAAGGGGAGGAATTGTAGTGTATGTAACCTGTACCACCTTAAGAGGATACCTTAAGGTGATGGACTACTTTTTGATGGCTCCTGTACATTGTAGTACCGGTGGTGACCACACCGGTATATAAACCCTGTGGAGCAAAGTGTATTCCAGTTCAGCCCTGACCCTCAGTTACTAAAGACCTGTTTAAGTATTTCTGTAGTCTGTGTCCAGTTATTCAGCATAACTACATTTGAAAGCACAAACTCAACAAATACAAAGTTAAGTGGGAAAGTAAGCTGTGAGGAGAAACAAAGGGCTAGAAATTCATGTTCACCACAAAGTTGCCGCTGGCATTAGTGGAGGCCTCCAAGGAGAAGCTCCTGTCCTGAAGTGGCGTTCAAGCTTCGCACGGCTTCTGGGAGTGAGACTGCAGAACTTGAAAGGAATTGTGGGCAATTAAAAGGGCTATGAATTAAAGGAGCAATGCACTCAGAACTAATACAAATTAAAATGCAGTGAGAAATGCAGTTTTCAGACCTTACTGCCTTTAAAAAAATATTTAACATTAAAAAGTCCCAAATGTGAATATTCAGCTCTTAAAGCTGAAGTCCCTTCCGAACCTCAAAAAATGGGAAGACTGCTTCAGCCCTAACACAAATGGCTCAGCAAGCCAGGGAAGGGCACCCAGGGTCTCGCACGTAGCACTCCAACTTTGTGCAGGGGGTCAACACTGCAAGAGAGATCCTCTACCAACAGGGGCCAGGAGGCCCTCCAGAAAGAAGGATCTGGGACTACATCACCGAGGCCGTCACTGCCAGCAGTGTCGCCTCTACCACCTGGCTCCAGTGCCCAAAGAAGCTTCATGACCTCAGACCACTGGGCAAGGTCAGTGAAAGCATCTTCAAAAGCCGTCTCCTACCAACTGCTCCACTAGCCTCACACACTGCTCAATACATGACTCCCCCCTCCCCCGCCAATCACTCACCTACCAACAACCTGCACCAATCACAAGGCACATCTCCCATTCCTAGACTCACCTCACCCCCTTGGAGGAGAAGGTGCAGATTATTCTTGGCAGGGGCATGGCTGAGCCCTTGGCCAGCGGAGCTGAAATAATAAAAGATGCTGCTATCCTCATATGTTATCCTCCTTTCCTCCTTCTGGCGTGCACCTCTTACTTTCCTGCCCTCCGGTTACCACAACTCCACCCTTGTGCCTTCCTCACTTCACACACCCAAGAAATGCAGCCTGCCCAGCCAGTGGTTGACCAAGAAGAGGAAGAGGAGAGCGAAGAAGAAGAAGAAACACCGTCACTTGATTTCACACTCCCAGCCAGTAGCTCCTCAAGGTCAACCAGCAAGGCCATTTGCAATGTCCCCCACTGAAAGTCAGCAGCCTTCCACCAGCCATGCTGCAGCCACTGGGGTAGCACAGTGTGACATCAGTAGGATAGGCCAAGGCACACACAAGACAGTCACTAAGAGAATGCATAAGGGTGATGAGTTGATTTCTTGATGTCATATTGGATGGATAGATGTATAAAGTTAGATTGGAAGGATTGCTTTGTGGTGGCTTTTATTTCAGCCTTGTGGCTAAGAGGACGCTGTGATGGTCAGTAACAGTGGGAAGGTAAGGTGTGGGACAAATGTGGAAAGGGGAATTGGGGTTGTGGTCACTGGTACTGCAGGCAGATGATTCCATCCTGGATATCCCGGCCAGAACGGGGTTGTCTGGGTTGCATCCTTCCTTCGGCTTCCTCCTCTTCCCTCTGCGAGCGGATGCTGTAAATCTGAAAAGACAGCATAAAATGCTGGAAACACTCAGCTGGTCAGGCAGCATCTTGACCTGAGACATGAACTCTCTTTCTCTCTCCACGGATGTTGCCTGACCTGCTGAGTATTTGCAGTATTTTCTGTCTTCTCAGAGGCCTTCATTTATCATCTGCAAGCATCCAGCAGCACTCCCTACACACTTAAAAAACTTTTAACATCTATTGCAGCAAGCCACTACTTCAATAAAATCAAAACAAACAAGTCTAAAAGCTTAAATCCAAACTTACCTGAAAGATGTGTGTGTCCCTTTCAGAAATGCTGACATCGGCACTGTCAGTCTGCCTGCATGCCAGGTAATCCTGGCGTGCTTAGGACCCAGCACGGAATTCAGCACTCGGGTCGAGGTTCGGAGTGGTGGCGTTAAGTCAGCGTTGCACGCCGATTGACATCACCACACCACCATTTGTTTCCCAGGGCACTGCCAGTTCCCAGCAGCGCAAACGGAGGGAGGAAAATGGTGGCCACCTCAGGACGTGCCACCAGCTGATGGAAGAGCGGCGGCAGCCATTTTTTCGCCATTTCATGGCGCTACGGAGCGGCGGTAAGTAGATGAATTTCTAGTCCAAAGAGCCTGCAAAGGGATATAGACAGATTAAGTGAGTGGGCAATAAGGTGGCAGATGGATTATAATGTGAGAAAATGTGAGATTATTCACTTTGGTAGGAAGAATAGAAAACCAGAATATTGTTTAAATGGGTAGCATGCAGGTAAAGCAAGCAATTAGAAAGGCAAATGGCCTTTATTGCAAAGGGGTTGGAGTACAAGAGTAAGGAGGTCTTACTACAATTATACAGGGTTTTGGTGAGGCCACACCTGGAGTACTGTGCACAGTTTTGGTCTCCTTATCTGAGGAAGAACATACTTGCCTTAGAGTTGGTGCAAAGAACGTTCCCTGGGATGAGAGGTTTGTTCTATGAGGCGAGATTGAGTAGATTGGGCCCATACAATTCAATTCAATTCAATTCAAATCAATTCAAATCGCTTTATTGGCATGACAAGTTACATCTTATGTTGCCAAAGCATCGGAAAACATTCGTTTGTTCACAAAAATACAGATCTATCCATACAGTGTATAAACAGATATATCCCTGAGTGTATAAATATACTTTCATATAATTTATATATACTCTTTTCTTATCTTTAGTGGTTGTCCCTCTGTTTATGGCAAGCTGTAACATAGTGTGCCGCTAGTGTTACGCAATTTCTCTCTTCCCCTAGTAGGTATGGGAGTTTTTGGTCGTCGTTCAAATTTCTGAATTCTTGGCATATTTTTGTGAATTTTGGGTAGAAATTCTACCTTATGCCCTGATATTTTCTACAAGCTGTGAGGAAGTGCATCTCTGTCTCCACCACTCCCTGACTGCAGTGAGAGCATATCCTGTCCTCTCTTGGTAGCCAGGTTTGCCTGTGCCTACCTTTTTCGATCGCCAGGCTATGTTCACTAAGTCTGTACATTGTCAAGGTTTTTCTCAGTTTGCTATCCTTTACTGTGGTCAGGTAATCAGCTATGTTGTATTGTCTGTTTAGGGCCAAGTAGCAATTGAGTTTGCTTTGGGTTTTTGTTGTTTCTGCCCAATATGACAGATATTTTTCC
The DNA here is from genome assembly GCF_052327205.1 of Somniosus microcephalus. Classification (NCBI taxonomy): domain Eukaryota; kingdom Metazoa; phylum Chordata; class Chondrichthyes; order Squaliformes; family Somniosidae; genus Somniosus; species Somniosus microcephalus. Next base: position 119,542 of record NW_028225817.1, on the reverse strand, counting down.
TTTTGCTTAGCGACGATTGTGTTGGGTCGAATTCTTTGTGTTACGCTGTCACTGTCCTGGGGCTGGTTATTGTTAGTAGTGTTATTAGTTACTTCACTGAGTCCCAGGACTAGTTGACTGAGGGTATTCTTTTTTATGGTCTTCTCTTGGCATTTCAGGGCTTCGTAATGGTAGCATTGGGGGTTGCTCATTTCTAGGTGTTTCCAAAATTTGGTGGCTCTTTTTTGGATAGTGATTATTAGTGGATATTGGGCTAGTTCTGCCCTGCATGCATTGTTTACGGTTTTCCTTTGAGTCCGGAGGATACTTTTACAGAACTCTGCATGTAGGATCTCAATTGGGTGTTTGTCCCATTTTGCAAATTCTTGTTGTGTTAGCGGTCCCCACACCTCACTGCCATAGAGTGCAATTGGTTCAACGACTGATTTGAACATTTTGAGCCAAATGCTAATTGGGATTTCTATTTGGATTGATTTTTTAATGGCATAGAAAGCCCTTCTTGCTTTCTCTTTCAGTTCATTCACAGCCAGTTTGAAATTTCCCGTAGAACTGATTTTTAAGCCCAAGTATGTGTAGTTAGTGGTTTGTTCAATTTTGGTTGTTCCTAGTGTGAAATTTATTTTGGGTCCCTGATGTCCGGATCTTTGCTGGAACACAAGGACTTTGGTTTTTTTGGGATTTATTGTCAGGGCCCAAGTCTGGCAGTACGACTCCAGCAGATCTAAGTTCTGCTGTAGACCCTCCTTAGTTGGTGACAGCAGAACCAGGTCGTCTGCATAGAGGAGGAATTTAACCTTGGATTCATATAGAGTGAGCCGGGTGCTGTAGATTGTTCAAGTAGTTTTGCCAATTCATTTATGTAAATATTAAAGAGTGTTGGTGAGATTGGTGAGCCCTGCGTCACCCCCCGCCCCTGTGGGAAGTATTTTGTTTGTTTGTCTCCAATTTTAACTGCACATTTGTTGTTTGTATACATTGATTTAATTACATCATATGTTTTTCCCTCTACCCCGCTTTCGATAAGTTTCAGGAATAAACCGTCATGCCAGATGGAGTCGAAAGCCTTCTGGAAATCTATAAAGCATGCGTAGATTTTGCTTTTGTTTTGATGAACGTGTTTGTCAATTAGGGTCTGTAGGGTAAAGATATGATCTGATGTTCTATAGTTTGGCAGGAATCCAATTTGGCTTTTACTCAAGACATTGTGCTCCTCAAGGAAGTTTATAAGTCTTTTGTTTATGATGCTACAGAATACCTTCCCCAGGTTACTGTTTACACAGAAGTTTAGAAGAATGAGAGATGATCTCATTGAAACATATAACATTCTAGGCCTGAAACGTTAACTCTGTTTCTCTCTCCACGGATGCTGCCTGGCCTGCTGAGTATTTCCAGCATTTTCTGTTGTTATTTCAGATTTCCAGCATCCGCAGTATTTTGCTATTATATTAGATGCTGAGAGGTTGTTTCCCCTGGCTGGAGAGTCTAGAACTAGGGGGCATAGTCTCAGGATAAGGGGTAGGTCATTTAAGACTGAGATGAGGTGAAATTTCTTCACTCAGAGCGTTTTGAATCTTTGGATTTCTGTACCCCAAAGGGCTGTGGATGCTCAGTCATTGAGTATATTCACGCCTAAGATCGAAAGATTTTTAGGGGGAGAAATTCAGTTGGTAGCGCCACCGATTAATGCCTAAAGAGGCTGAGAAGTGGGGCGCTAGCCAATTTCCGGGCGGGCGCAGGGTGCCTAACGCCTCGCCCCATATTGCCCATGCATTTAGCGCTGGCGCAAACTCGTAGCGCCCGCCCATGGGCGCAGGCAGATTATGACGTCATTTCAGTGTGCAACGCCTTTTGTGCGCCCCCCCTCCGTAGTGCCTGGCGCTATTAGTGACAGCTTACAGGGAACCTTACCCAATCGCTCTCGGTCTGGGGGGTCGTTATTTAAAGGGGACTGGTGTGGTTTAAAAACGGCAGCCATTTCTGGAGCACAACTTCTTCCTGAGTCACAAAGAGTTGCTGAGCTGCACACAGAGAGCCTTTTGACCACTGAGCCCGCGCAAGCAGAGGAACTTCAGCCTTCTGACCATCGCCTTGCTGCTGGTGAGCTTTTACAAAGGGGGCACTTCCTGTGCGCGCTTATTATGGGGGGCTGCATTGGAGGGGAACGTCCTGCTGCAGCATCATCTAGAAAGGGTACTGAGACGCAGGGAGAGGGGGCTGGCCATGGCCAGACGGAGGAGGGCCAACAGACGTCGCCACACCAGACCTTACGCTGCCAGGGTTTTCCAACCGCAGTTTTCCTACATGAACATGTCGGAGGAGCAGTGTGTCAGAAGGCTGCGCTTTAGAAAGGAGGTCATGAGTGAGCTGTGCCACCTGCTTCGGACAGATCTGCAGCCTCAGATAAGGTGCAGGACATCTCTGTCGGTGGCTGTGAAGATGACTGTTGCCCTGAACTTCTACGCGACCAGCTCTTTCCAGTCCGCATCTGGGGGCATAGCCAGCATCTCACAGTTCGCGGTGCATTGCTGCATCCGTCAAGTGACTGACGCCCTGTTTCGAAGGCGGTGGCAGTACATCGCCTTCCCAATGACCTCGGACAAGCAGCAGGAGTGCGCAGAGGGCTTCGCAGCAATAGCGGACTTCCCCATGGTGCAGGGTGCCATTGACTGCACGCACGTGGCTTTGCGGGCACATGTTTTCAATCCGGAGGAGTTCCGCAACCGCAAGGGGTTCCATTCCTTGAATGTACAGCTGGTCTGTGACCACCGGCTGCTGATCCTCGCAGTCAATGCGCAGTTTCCAGGCAGCAGCCATGATGCCTTCATCCTGCGCCAGACTTCTGTTGCTGACCTTTTCGAGGCCCCAGCTCACCCAGAAGGCTGGCTTCTTGGGGACAAGGGCTATCCTCTGTACCCGTGGCTGATGACCCCACTCCGGATCGCCAGAACCCCTGCTGAGGAAAACTTCAATAATAATAATAATCAACTTTATTGTCATTGTTAGTGCACAAGTGCAGTACAACGAAAGTAGGCTTGCGGCTCCCGAGAGTGTACATTTAGATTAAGGCATTTAAACATTCAACATTCATTTGGCTTGTAATACATTAACATAAACATAATAAAGTGCATTGGCAGATGTGCAGGCTTTAGAGTTTATTTGTGGAGTTCAGTAGGATGACAGCCCTGGGAAAGAATCTGTTCCTAAATCTGGTCGTTCGGGTGCGAATGCATCTGTAGCGTCTCCCAGATGGCAGGAGGGCGAACAGACTGTGGCTGGGGTGGGTAGGGTCTTTAATGATGGTCCGTGACCTCCGTAAACAGCGTTTCTGTTATATGTGCTCTATGGTCGGCAGCCGGGTGCCGGTAATGCGTTGGGCAGTTTTGACGACCCGCTGCAGGGCTTTCCGGTCATAGTAGCTACAGCTGCCATACCATACTGTGATACAATTCGTCAGGATGCTCTCTATTGTGCAGCGGTAAAAGTTAGAGAGGATCAGGGGTGACAGGTTACATCCCTTCAGCCTCCTTAGGAAATATAGGCGCTGCTGGGCCTTCTTCACCAGAGAGGAGGTATTGAGTGACCAGGCGAGGTCTTCCGTGATGTGGACTCCGAGGAACTTAAAGCTGTCCACCCTTTCCACCACAGCCCCATGGATGTGGATGGGGGTGTGACTTCCGCCTTTAGACTTCCTGAAGTCCACAATGATTTCTTTGGTTTTCTTGATGTTAAGGGCCAGGTTGTTATCGGCGCACCACTTCACGAGATGCTGGACCTCCTCCCTGTAGGCTGACTCATCGTTGTTGGTGATCTGGCCTACTACCGTGGTATCATCCGCAAACTTGATGATGGTGTTGGAACCATGAACAGCCACACAGTCGTGGGTGAAGAGGGAGTAGAGGAGGGGGCTCAGCACACATCCTTGTGGGGCCCCCGTGTTCAGGGTCGGTGGGGGAGGTGTGGTTACCTAATTTGATAGACTGGGGTCTGTTTGTTAGGTAGTCCAGGGTCCAGTTGCAGAGGGAAGTGTTCAGGCCAAGAGTGTGGAGTTTGGTGGCCAGCTTGTTGGGGACAATAGTGTTGAATGCTGAGCTGATGTAGGTCTCTTTACCGTCTAAGTGATTCAGTGCAGAGTGTAGAGCAGTTGTGATTGCATCCTCCATTGATCTGTTTGCACGATAGGCAAACTGGTGTTGGTCAAGAGAGGCGGGAACACTGGCTTTGATGTGAGCCAGGGCCAGTCTCTCGAAACACTTCATTATGATGCGTGTGAGTGCGACAGGTCGATAGTCGTTCAGACACGTCACAGCTGTTTGCTTTGGCACAGGAATAATGGTAGCGGTCTTGAAGCATGTAGGGACTACTGCCTGGGCCAAAATGACAGATTGAAGATGGCGGTGAAGACATCAGCCAGCTGATCAGCACATTCTTTGAGTACCCGTCCAGGGATGCTATCAGGTCCAGCAGCCTTACGTGTGTTCACTCCGCGTAGAACACCCCTTACGTCAGAGGTCGACAGAGTGAGCACCTGGTCTTCCGGGGGTGGCAAGGCTTTGGTAGCCGGCTCCCTGTTGTCCCTGTCAAAGCGAGCGTAGAAGTTGTTAAGCTCCTCCGGAAGGGAGGCATCGCTAACCGGGGGGCTGGTGTTTTTACTCTTGTAGTCAGTGATGGACTGGATGCCTTGCCACATGCGCCGGGGGTCCGAGTTGTTGTGGAAATGATCCTCTATCCACAGTGTCTGTTTCCTTTTGGCAGTCCTGACACCCTTTTTTAGGTTGGTCCTAGCTGCACTGTAAGCCGCCGCGTCGCCAGATTTAAATGCTGCGTCGCGTGCTTTCAACAGCAAGCGGACCTCCCCGTTCATCCAGGGTTTCTGGTTGGGGTATGTCCTGATATTTTTATGGGTCGTGACGACCTCGACGCAACTGTTAATGTAGAATAGCATTGTGGATGCGTATTCCTCGATGTCATTATGGGCAAACATGCTCCAATCAATGCGTTCAAAGCAATCCTGAAGCTCCGAGACTGCCCCCTCTGGCCATACTTTCACTGATCTCACTGATGTTTTCACTCTTTTGATGAGCGGTTTGTATGCCGGGGCTAGAAACAGGGAGAGGTGGTCAGACTTCCCAAGGTGGGGGCAGGGAATGGCCTTATAAGCATCTACAATGCTCGTGTAGACTTGATCCAGTGTGTTCTCCCCTCTTGTGGGGCAGGAGACATTCTGGTGGAATTTCGGGAGTACAGATTTTAGGTTTATGTGATTGAAGTCCCCCGCGACGATAAAAGCTCCGTCTGGGTGCGCAGTTTGTTGTTTGCTGATGGCCCTGTAGAGGTCCTTCAGTGCTAGTTTGGCATTAGCGTGTGGTGGGATGTAGACCGCAGTGATGATAACAGCCATGAATTCCCGAGGCAGGTAGAAGGGTCTGCACCTTACCATGAGGAATTCCAAATCAGCCGAACAGGATCTATCGATTATGTCCGTGTTAGTGCACCAGGCATTGTGAGCCATCTGGCGATGAGGAACATTGTCGAACACACAATCGGCGTCCTGAAGCAGCGGTTCCGCTGGCTCAACCATTCCGGGGGAGCTCTGCAGTATTCGCCTGAGCGAGTCTCGCACTTCGTCGTTGTTTGCTGCATGCTCCATAACCTCGCCATCCTACGTTCCCAGCCAATGCCAGCAGACATTGACGCACCAGCAGAGGAGGCGGAGGAGCAAGAGGAGGAGGAGGAGGAGGAGGAGGAGGTGGACCAAGATGGGAGGGAAGGACTTTCTGGAAGGGCCGTGCATCAGAGGCTCATCAGAAGTCGCTTCTAGGCCCCTCTGACGGAATGCTTGTGGCCATTCCAGGAGCAGGATTGGAGCTGCCCTCATGCCCCCAAGTCAGTGAGGGGCAAAAATCATGTAAAAACCAGACTTGGCCTTTGCAAATGAATAAAGTGTTTTAATACAAAGAAATTGCTTCATTTCAACATGAAAAAGGAATAACAACAGAAAGCTTAAAAAACACAGACACATAATTGACTCTCCCTCCCGTGAGACTGTCCAAAACATGAGGTTCTCTCATGGCATCCTCTATGGCCTTGATTCGACCTCAACAGAGGCTTCATCCCCCCCCTTTACTCTTTGCCCCCGGATGGGGATCTCGGTCTCTTGCGGCTCTGGCCCCTTCCCTCCCTGCAGCTCCTCCTTAATGTGACCCCAGTGGCTACAGCAAGGCTGGGGGAGGCCTGCTGACTGTCCCTAAGCGCAGGTGCCCCTGAGGTGCGACCTCTGCGCCTAGAGGGCCCAGCTGCTGACTGCTCCACCTGTGCATGGGTGGAAGCAGTCTGTCCTGCAGGTGGTGGCAGCTGCAGTGGGGAAGTGCCAGTGGTGGCAGCAGGAATGCTGTCATCTTGAGAGAGGACAGTACCCCCCTGCTCCAGCAACACACTGGCACTCCCATGGGGCAGCGCTTCAACATCCGGAGCAATCTGCTGGAGCACAGATTGCTGGCCTGCTGTGGTGCCCTGAGGGCCCCGGGTAATCCTGTCTGAGCCATCGAGGGCGGCAGCAGTCACTGGTCACCTGGCCTCACTCTGCGATTGCAGGACACCAGCGAGTGATTGCGTGGCAGCACTCAGCGCTTGCGTTGCAGGTGCCAGTGCTTCGGCGAAGCCCTGGACAGCCCTTTCCAATGCTGACCCGAAGTCCACCGCACTCCAGGCCTGTGCTGCGCCGATGTCTTGGACACTCCGCGCCAGTGTCCCGATGGTTTCAGACAACCTTCCCACTGCAGCCATGAGCTCAGTGTTCCACCCGCCAGCCTGGGCGCTCATTTCTCTGAGGGCACGCACCTCCTCTGCGCTCTGTGCAGCAGCACTAGCGGCCTGACTCGCCCTCCGGGGAGATGGCACCCGAGCTTCCCTCACCCCCCTGCGTTGCTGCAGCCCGCTGGTGCCTGGAACTGCCTCCTCCTCAGAGCTGGTCCCCCCACCCCCCTCCAGGGAAGTAGTGCCCCCAGTCTGCCGTTGGGCTCGCTCGCCTGAGGTTGGTTGGGATGGTCCGGCATCCTCCTGGTCGTCGCCGCCAGAGTCACTCAGAGTGGCAGCTTGAGGGCCCGCAGCCTCACCTGGCAATTCACCATCTGAAAGCAGGGAGGTACAGGAGTGGCTTTAGCGTGAGGACAGGGTGGCAGTGAGGGAGGCATAAATGCTGCAATGTACTGTAGTGGCTCGGCAGTGGAGGATCATGCTGGTGGGGGGAGCAATTGGTAGGAGAGAGATCAAAAAGGTGAGAGTCTTACCATCGCTGTCCACTCTGAGGTCGGCAGCTCCAGAGGCGACTGGTCCAGTCAGCCGGTGTCCCACTATCCTCTGCACTCTCAGCTCCAACTCGCTTAGGTTCTGCAGGTGAGGCGGGCCTCCACCGGTGGCCAGCTGCTCTCGGCGGTTCCTCGCCAGCTTCGCCTGCAGGAGAAAGAAAGGGAAGTGTTGAAGCATTATGCAATGAGCAGACATTACATGCCCCCCATGGTAGATTAGCCCTTACATTGTGCAATGAGCTGACATTACATGCCCCCCATGGTAGATTAGCCCTTACATTGTGCAATGAGCTGACATTACATGCCCCCCATGGTAGATTAGCCCTTACATTGTGCAATGAGCTGACATTACATGCCCCCCATGGTAGATTAGCCCTTACATTGTGCAATGAGCTGACATTACATGCCCCCCATGGTAGATTAGCCCTTTCATTATGCATTGAACTGAATGTGCGTGTGTGTTTCCTGGGAGGGCCATGGGTGCAGGCAGACAGATGGCCTTTGGGGGTTCGGGCACCCTCCAGCCATTAAGTCAGGTGCAGATGGAGAGATGAGGATGATCGTGGAAAAGGCACTCACCCTGACGACCCGAGTGAGGTCGTTGAACTTTTTCCAGCACTGTACGGCGCTCCTGGCCACCACGCTTCTGCAGGTCACTCTGGTAGCCACATCCCTCCATGCTCGCCGGTAATCTGCATGTTGAGCCCTCCTCCCATCCTCAGGGTAGAGAATATCACGCCTGCGGTCCACAGCGCCTACCAAAGCTTCAAGGGCCTCCTCGGTGAAGCGCTCTGCCCTCTGTCTCGCCCTCTCCATGTTTTGACAGGATGGAGCACCTCAGGTAAGTTAGCGCCGAATTTAAGGTGTGCCAGGAAGTGCTGGGTCTGGTGATCCTACTCGACCCGCCCCTTTAAGAGCTGGCCGGCGCCAGTGTGTCTCGGGGTCAGTGATTATTGAAAGCACCTGCCCTGCGCCCCGCCGCCGCTAAATTGGGTTGCGCCCCCGGGATAGCGCCTTAAGAGCCTCGTGCACCGCCTGATTTAGCGCCGCAATCACCCTCAGGTGCACAACGACCCAATATAGCGCCAGGTGGCGCTAAATCGCAACTGGCGCTAGGTTTTGTGCTTCGCCAGATCTAGCACCCCAAACGGGGCTATACCCAATTTCTCCCTCTTAGACTCTAGGGGAATCAAGGGATATGGGGAGAGGGCATGAAAGTGGAGTTGAGTTCGAAGATCAGCCATGATCTTATTGAATGGCGGAGCAGGCTCAAAGGGCTGTATGGCCTACTCCTGTTCCTAATTCTTATGTTCTTATGACTATTTTTGAAAAATCTGTTTTGCTTTATTGATACATAGAGGTGGACTTGCCTCTGACAAACTGAGGACCTGTCACCCCACCCAGATTAAGGAGTTCCTACTCAACAACATGGGTTTCCCTATGAGGGTTCTGTTGTTCACCATATTAATGAAGAGGTGAAAGAGTAAAACAGAAGGGAGAAAAGGAGAGTGAAGCAGCATCTGACGAGGATGCAGCTAACCAGACATTACCTGCCACAAAGGGTCTATAGGCCTCACAGGTTTATGAAAACCTGAGTGAAGACCTCTAGCTGAGAAGAATGAACTTCGCCAATGAGGTTGTAGGTGAACTCTGCCAACTGCTGCAAGAAGACATGCAGCTAAGATCATCTGCTTAACCAGCTTTGCCAGTGGCTGTCAAAGTCACCATGACATTCAATTTTTTTGTTATGGGTTCATTTCAAGCTGCAATGGGGTACCTTTGTAACATTACCCAAGGTGCTGTCTGGTCATGCATTCGCCAGGTCACGGATACAGAATTCCTCAGATAGTAATCCCAGTGATTATGACAAGGATGCCCTTCAAAGCTGACCTCACTGGATCTTGTGGGGGCAGTGGGAGGGCATCCGATTAGCATGCAGTGCGTGGGCACTCAAGTGCCACTTCCGGTGCCTCTCTGGTGCCTGCCTGCCGCATGCCACACAGAAACTCAGGGTTTTTGGTCCCACAATGTTACTTCTTGCTCCAAGATTTTGAATCACACTTTACATGTAAACATTTAGCATTGAAACTACTTATGTCAACATTTATGATGGAAATCCATATGTCAACCTTTATATTGGCAAAACTCAACCTCAACATGTCAACTTTTTGCCAACACAGTCTGTTGATGAATCACTCAAAATGTTTTTGGAATTTCTTTTTCTCACTAACTGAAATTCGTAAGATTCAAAATACAAGCTGCAATGTAAATCTAACCTGTTCGATGGAAACGGGACCAATTAGGGCTCGTCGCCCGTTTTACACTTGGCTCAATTTTATTTTCCGCTGCCTTCAATACAGAATAAAATGGGATATGGTGTAAAACGGGTGTCCGACCCGAAACTTTCCCGTTCCTGCTGGGCAAGTTAGGTTAAAATCTGGGCTAAGGTTTTAATTACATTTTAAACAACAAACAAAACATATTTTGCAGCAACATGATTTACCCTTTGGATTTCCTTGTGACTTTTGATGACTTCCTTAAAGTTTTTACTTCAAATTCTCAGCCTCTCAAAAGCCTGAGCTTCGACTGAGTTTTACTAAGTTATATAGATAGATATAAATGCCACTCATTTATGGTTTTCACAGAATAATGGACAGAGTCATGAAATTCAATCTCCAAAACATCGATTAAAAATCCCAGAATACCATTACATAAAATTAAATTTTACTTATTCAGTCACTGTAAATCAATAGTCCTGATATCACCTACAACACCACATTTCTAGAAAACAACTCACTGTGAGCATCACCACAAGAGATCTACAAGTTTTAAAAATAATTGTTAAGATACCTCCAATGACTCAGTGATTAAAAACAGTGCCTGGTGCAGAACTGAGCTATTCACAGCAGGAAGATCCCACGTTCAATGTCCAGCCCGTGCTTGATTAGTTGATCTCAGCCAGGGCAGCATTTGGGGCCTACAGCTGGCGCTCAGCACTGGGTGTCCTTGATGGGCTGGGGTTAGAAAAGTCAGTCAGAATCCCTGTTCCTGACTCCTTCTGGAAAATGAGTGTGTACATGTGTGGGCATCAGGTGAAGACAGTATCGGGTTTACTATGTGTGGGCATCAGGTGAAGTCAGTATCAGGTTTACTATGTGGTAAAATAGCCTACTGACACTGAGGGCTCGATTTTCCAAGCCCCGTGGAGGCGGGTTTGGAGGCGGGAGTGGTGGGAAAATTGCAGAATCGGGGGGCACGAACCCATCCCACCCCCAACCCATCTCCGTGCCAATGTCCCAGGAGGCGGGGACCCAACCTGTGCTGGGAGCCGCCTCCCTGAGGCGGGAAGGGGATTAGTGCCAATTAACTGCCTGTTAACAAGCAGTTTTTTGCCTAATCCCTATTTTTATCCCTGAAGTGTGGGTTTCCCAATGGCTCCGACCATGTCAAGTTAGCGAGGCGGACCATCGATCTGAAGGGGTTGGAGGGGTCGAGATGTCCGTTGTGCAGGTGAGTGATGGGTGCATATGTGCAGAGGTAAGTGTGTGAGGTAAGTGTAAAGTGTTTTAATAAGTTTTACTTACCTTTACTTTCTCCTGCAGGCTTCCTTCCTTCAGTTCTTGGGAGTCCCTCAGTTCATCGGCACAGAAAGCAGAATGGCCGCTGAAATGTCAAAATGTGCAGCATTCTGCTTTCTGGTTTGGAGAGATCTCTAACTGAGTCGGAGTAGAAGGACTCAAGTTAGAAGACAGATTGTCAGTGTTTGACAGCTTCACAGAGCTGTCAAATGCTGATTTTTCAGCTGTCAAAAGCTCTTGACAGATGAAATGTCAATCACTGACGTCACTGGTAACCAGGTGTCCCTTAATTGGCCTGCTGAGCCCGCTGGGCAGGCTTAACAAGGTCAATCAAGGGAAAATAGCGTGGGTTGGCCACAAGTCGATGGAGGCGGGACTACAACCCAAAAAGTGAGAGTCCCGCCTCCATCATGTCCCCATTGACAAAATCCAGCCCTTATTATCAGAGGCCACACATGAAGAATGACCATTTTGGTGAAATAATGGCAGGTGGCTGCTGTCTGTGGATCTGTACCCCAAGTAACAGCACCTGCAGGAGAAAGGAGGAAACTGGGGCAAAATGTTAAAAGTAATTCCTATAGAATTTTGTCTGGGCCCGGTTTTGGCTCGATAATGGCAGCACAGGCAGTGTGTTGGGACTATAGGTACATGGGAATTTGTGGACAGTGAGACTCCAGAACACAGTCGCACCATATAGAGAGATATAGATGCAGGAAGAGGAGTGTGTAAATGATGGTAGGGGAAACCGATTAGAGGCAGAGAAGGAGGAACCACAGAAACTGGTCCTGTTCAAACACAACCACAGGTATGATGTACTCGCTACCTGTGGGGTAAGGAAGAAGATGGCGGGGTGCATGGCCAGTATGCTAACCAAGACGCTGTGGAGCAGGAGGCAATTCACGAGGGGAGCAGAATAGAAAGGTTGCAGTCTTAGGGGATTCGATAATTAGGGAGATAGAGGGTATCCTCTGCAGCTGCCTTGAAGCGTCGAGGAGAGTGTGTTGCTTACCTGGTGTCAGGGTACGGGATATTTCAAAGTGGCTGGAAAGGAACTTGAGAAGGGGCGGGGGAAGAACCAGTTGTCGTGGTCCATGTGGTCCATACCAATGACATAGGAAGGAACAGGGAGGAAGCCCTGCTAAGGGAATATCAAGAGTTAGGAGTTAAATTAAAAAGCAGGACTTTGAGGGCATTACTCTCCAGATTACTATCCGAGCCATGTACTAATTGTAATAGGGATAAATAGATTAGATTAGAAAGTGGGAAGGATGGGTTCCAGTTCATGGAACACTGGCACCAGTACTGGGACAGGAAGGAGCTGTGCCACTGGAATAGACTGCACCTGACCTGGGCTGGGACCGTGGTCCTAGCAGATAGGATAAATAGGATTGTACAAAGGACTTTAAACTAGTAAATAGGTGGAACTAATAATAACCTAAAGATAAGAAAAAGAAGGGATGAGGGTGAAGGTCAGAATACAAACAGAGATAAAAAATAACATAAATACTCAGGGAAGTAACAATAAAATACCTGTTAAAAATAAAGAAGGAATAATGAAAAATAAGAGTATATTAAATTGCTAATATAGCAATGTACAGAGCATTAGCAACAAAACAGGGGAATTGGAGGCAATAATTGGAAATGGATGTACTGGATAGCAAAAACCTGTTGCAAACAGGATGGGATTGTCAGTTAAATACTGCAGGCTATAATGTATTTAAAAAAGATAGGAGAGGAAGAAAGAGTGGTGGGTGGCTATGTTAAACAGAAAATAACATAATGGCAGTAGCAAGAAAGGACATAATTAAAAAATAGATAGAAACAGAATCCATATGGAGTAAGATAAAAGATAGGAAGGGATCAGCCACATTATAAGGGGTATACTACAGACCATCGAGTAATAGAACGGAAGTGGAAGAAAAAATATTTACGCAAATATATGAAATTATTTAAAAAACACAATCATAATCATGGGGGATTTTAATTACCCCCAAATAAATTGGCAAGGCGAGTGAGTGAAAGGGGGTGGAGTTTATACACTGTACAAGATTTCTTTCTGACCCAATATGTAATAAGCCCAACCGGGGAGGAAGCTCTGCTAGACCTAGTTATGGAAGATAAATTGGAGCAGATAAGAGAAGTATGTGTGGGAGAACATCTAGGGAGTAGTGAACACAATATAATAAGGTTTATGTTAATGATTGAGAGAGATATAGATAGTACAAAGACCAAAATAATAGATTGGAAAAAACCAACTATGAGGGAATGAGGATGGAGCTAAGGGAGGTAAAGTGGAGAAAAATATCAACAGATAAAGAGGTAGAACAACAGTGGACAATATTTAAAGGAGAGATTAATACAGTTCAGGAAAAATATATGCCACTAATTTGGAACAAACTAGGCAAGAATTAGATGCCATAGATAAATAAAGAGGTGAGGATAAAATTGAATCTAAAGGAAAAGGCATACGCAAAGTACATAAACAATAAAGGAGTGGATGACAAAAGGCAACATAATGAGCTTATAAAGAGGTTAAAAAAAAGACAATTAGGAAGGGAAAGAGAAACTATGAAATGAAAATATCAAAGAATATCAAAAGAGTATGGGGAAGAAATTCATTGTAGCCCAGGAATGAACACTAACTTTAGAAAAGTTTGATAATTAGCGCCAGGCACTAATGATTCAGACTGCACGCAAAATCCAGTCTCATTGCTGAAAGAAAGGATCGGAGTGCTAAATCAAGTGCTAATGGCCTAGCTCAGTGGCGTTAAACTCAAAGCACTGACCAATATCGGGTGCAGTCTAATCTCAAGTCATCATCACCACATGCTTTTCCCAGTAATAAAAGGGGAGGTTCATGTGGTAAACCACTGTTATCGTTCACAACCGTTCACTATTGTTACACTGTTGTTATCACCGTTTACACTGTTGCTATCACTACACAAGGTTACCTCTTGCCACGCACGCTGTTATACCTGGGCTGACCTCAGCTGACTCCGCCCATGGCTCCGCCTGCTTGCCCAGGTATAAAGGTGATTGCTTGGCCAGTATTCTTCCTTGCTGGAACCGATCACCCACGAGGGTGGGCTTTGTTATTTAGCCAATAAAAACCTATAGTTACTATCTTAACTCGTCGCTTTTCATGGAATGAATTGATAGGTATATCAGTTCATTGATACTGGAAAAGCACAACAAGGAGAAGAAGCTGAAGGACTGAAGCAGGTGTGCTCATGGCAGATCCACCTTAGTCGGGTGATCAGGGTGATTGAATGCTTCACCAAATGCTACATACCACCATCTGTACCACAAGCTCCACACACTGCCCAAAGCACCAGACCCCCGGCACTCACACACCAACAATCTCTACCTACCAACACTCACACCCACATCTCACACATTGCACACAATGACAGCTATTCAACTATGGCAGGCGCAAGGGTCATTAGTTGTTGGAATGATTGTGATATGTGTGATATGTTTATGCATAAATTTATTCATGGAGTTTACAATATTTTGTGGCCTCTCTCATTTCAACTTTGCTCCCAGGGGGACACTGTGATATGGCATGACACAGGGATGGCATGATGGGCATGTAGTGAGCAAAAGGGACCTGGGGTTTAAGTCATCCTGGTGTGAGGCTCGAGGTCTGTTTGGAGGAGGTGGCAGAGTTCTGTGACCACCACCTTGGTGATGCGGAGCCCACTAAAACACTGCTCCTCACTTCATTGAAGGTAGGAGAAGTGCTGTCGGAATACCCTCAGAGGGTATGGCCTCCTGTTGAGAGCCCTGATGCCCCTCCTCCTCTCTCTGGCCACATGTTCCAATCTTTCCCGCTGCCTCCACTCCCTCCACAGTAGATCCTGGAGAAACACAGAAACATGGAAGATAGGAGCAGGAGTTGGCCATTCGGCCCATCGAGCCTGCTCCGCCATTCAATGCGATCATGGCTGATCATCCAAATTCAGTATCCAGTCCCTGCTTTCTCCCCATACCCCTTGATCCTTTTAGCCTTAAGAAATATATCCAACTCCTTCTTGAATATATTTAATGAATTGGCCTCTACTGCCTTCTGTGGTAGAGAATTCCACAGGTTCACCACTCTCTGGGTGAAGAAATTCCTCCTCATTTTTGTCCTAAATGGCTTACCCCTGATCCTTCGACTGTGACCCCTGGTTCCGGACTCCCTGACCATTGGGAACATCCTTCCTGCATCTAGTCTGTCCAGTCCTGTCAGAATTTTATAAGTTTCAATGAGAACCCCTCTCATTCTTCTAAACTCCAGCGAGTATAAGCCCAATCGACCCAATCTCTCCTCATACGTCATTCCTGCCATCCCAGGTATCAGCCTGGTGAATCTTCGCTGAACCCCTTCCATGGCAAGAACATCCTTCCTCAGATAAGGCAACCAGAACTGCACACAATACTCAAGATGTGGTCTCACCAAGGCCCTGTACAACTGCAGCAAGACATCCTTGTTCCTGTACTCAAACCCTCTCGCTATGAAGGCCAACATACCATTTGCCTTCTTGGGCGAGGTCGACTGCCAGTACAGCCCCCATTAATGTAACCAAGTGTAGCACTTTGATATGTTGTCAGAATAAATAATTTTTAGTAGCCACAACACTCCTGAAACTAAAGAACATTTAAATGACTGAATTAATCAGTTGCACAATCTCAAACTGACAAGAAAACAATGAAACAGCACTAACCTGACAGCTGCGACTCATTACACGTGATCCCTTTAAGTAGCGCCCCTGGAGCCGGCATCCACCTGCTTGACGCCTCCTCTCCCTGTCACTGTCGGAGCGAGGCACTAAGGCAGGGGGCAAAAATGAATTTGTCAGATCAGGCACCCAGTGAGCGTTGCACTCTCAGACGTCATGATCTGCCTGGCGTTGAAGTTCCCGGCGGTAACTGTTGGCGGCAGCGCTACGGGGGAGGGCCGGATTTGGCATGCAGTGCTGGATTCGCCTCGCCCCGGTGCTACTGCATTCAGTGCCCCATTAGCGCCCTCACCAGGCACTAACGGGAGGCGCTAACCTACTGATTTCCCCCCCTATAAGTATTCTATATGCATATAAGTAACAAAGATAGAATTAAGAAGAGATAGCGCCGCTAAGAGATGAGCAAGATAAATTCACAGACGATGATACTGCAATGGTTGGAATACTGGATAGATACTTTGGGCTCGATTTTTTCATTGGGGCGGGCTGGGGGGCGTGTCAGCCGCTTTTCGTGCTAGCCACCCGACTCCAATATGATGTGGGAAAAATATGCGATTTTCCCCTAATTGGGCAATTGATTTCCAGCGTGTGGAAACCCCTGGCCCACTTAGTCTTTCCATCCTGAAAGTCGCCTCCGATGACATCATCAGTGTTGGTGGATTTAAGGCCTGCAAGCAGCCTTGCTTCTTCTGCAGACTGCAAACCTTATGCCCTTTGCTGTGATAGATTCCTCCAGCCAATATGTCCAGCAGTAGGCCAAGGTCTGCACCAAGGTTCGATAACACCGCCCTGCAAGCTCTGGTGGAGGGAGCAATAGGAAATAAGGAGGTGCTCTTCCCTTCCTCAGGGAGGAAGAAGCCTCCCCAGCAGATGAAAGCTGTGTGGATGCAAGTGGCCCAGGAGGTCCACTCTTTGTCTATGTGCCACAGAACCTGGCTGCAGTGCAGGAAGAGGTTTCATGACCTTCTGCGCACTGGAAATGTGAGTATGACTTTCCCATCACCCTCAATCTGATCCCCATTGCCTCTCCTCACCAGCACTCAGCTTTGACAACCTCTTCCTCCACATCCCACTTGACACTGACATCCCTGCACCCTTACCCATTCCCTCTATGGTCACATTCATCTAACTATTCGACTATGCAGCCCTCACACTCCCTATCGCTGTGATGCTATGAAAACAACTTACAACACACATGGAGGGCCCTTGGTCTTCCACCTCACTCCATCTTTGTCTCCTTCTAACCATCAATGATATGGATACTCTACACTCACTCCTTCATTCTCACTCAAACTCCACTTGTCTCCCTCATTGCAGGAAAAGAGAGCTCACAATAAGAGGGAAAGAGCGAGGACAGGAGGAGGGCCACCCTCAGTAGCCCAGCTCACCCCCTGGGAGGAGGCGGCCCTGGAGATCGTGGGAGTGGAGGAGGATTCGCAAGTGGGGGACGGACAGACAGGTGCATCAGAGCAAGCTGGTGACAGAATAGTTTATCATCTCTCTCATTGACATTGCATGAGTCACTGATAATGATTCTGATGCTCTAACAGATTGACTTTTGATCATCTGCGATATTCAATGTTCATGTAATGTTGGCCTCACATCTCTGACTCTTTCCTTTACTCCCCCATAGGACCATCAAAAGCCCCCGTCCTTACTATCCAGGAGGACCAGTCTGAGCCTTCAGACTCCTCAGAGGAAGCTGCAACCTCGGAGGGCGCAGCGTCAGCACAATTCAGTGCACCCAGCACCAGCGCAGACACTCACACCTCGGTGGGACCTTCGCGAGATAGTGCAGTGTTGTCACCTGGTGTATCACAGTTCACAAGTGAACATCAGCAGATGGTGGAGACAGGAACAGCAGTGGAGAGTCCTAGTCAAGGGCACAGGACTCTGCCAGCTCGGCTCAGCTGCATGTCAACCCTCTGCCTCCAACTCCATCCAGAAAAAGAGCGGTGCTGAAACTCCAGGAAGAGGTGCAAGAGTCTCTGGCAGGTTTTGTCTCCGGAGTCGCTGTGAGTGTGGAGCAAATGGAGGAGTCCATCGCTAACATGAGCAGAGCCTTTGTGGAGGCGTCGGCGCATGAATGCATCACCACGAAAAGGATGGCAACCTCCGTGGAAAGGATGGCTACCATAAAGGAGAGGATGGCTACGGCCATGGAGGAGCTTAGTCGCCAGGGTCATGAAAACATGGTCATTGTTCAGAATAGACTGACATCTCTTGAGGAGCGATGGTCAGCTATTGAGCAAACAAACCAGACCTTCAGGCAAGTCCTCTGGAGTGGGACTTCCAGTGCGGAAACGGGTCCTCATGGCCCCCCTGAATTGCAGCAAGGTGCTGTCAAGCCACTTGCTAGCTCTGAAGTGGGGCTGACCCATGAGAGGGATGTTGGTGGCAGACAACAAGGAAGTGGGGGCTCCTCTCCAAGCGCTCACACGACCATGCCACTGCAGAGCCCTCGGTCAGAGCCCCACCAGAGTCCCCACCCAACTAAAATCAGCGTCTCAGCCCCTGCACAGCTGCAGGAGCAGCAGACTGTTGCCGAGCCCTCACAGGTTCACAACCCCAGAGGATGCCCGC
The DNA here is from genome assembly GCF_052327205.1 of Somniosus microcephalus. Lineage (NCBI taxonomy): Eukaryota > Metazoa > Chordata > Chondrichthyes > Squaliformes > Somniosidae > Somniosus > Somniosus microcephalus. Next base: position 101,353 of record NW_028225817.1, on the reverse strand, counting down.
CAAAGGTGTCGAGACAGGAGCAGCAAGAAAGTGAGCAAGGGGCCTCCACATCTGCTGAAGCCACAGGGGAAGCACCACATAGGAGCACACGTAAGAGGAAGATAATTCACAAGTAGTCACAAGGGTAGTCACTTGGGTGTAATGTGTTTATTTTTTAAATGCCATCACTTGCTTATTGTCATAGAAAATTCTGATGGCAAACTGTTGCAGTTGTGGCATGTGTCATTTCGCAAATGGGACTTCCACATTGAGGACTTAGGGCAACTTTCAATTGTCAGTATGGTGGTCAGAGTGATAGGAATCCGCAGGTTCTTGGCCATTGTCGATGGTCTGATAAGAATGTGTGAGGCAAAAGTGTTTGATTGTGCAGACTAAGCAAATCTGACCAAGATGAGTGCGTCCCTTGCATCCCGGGCAGCAATGTGGCCACGAGCTGGCGCCCTCTGTCCTGTGCAGCTTCAGGTGGGTGAGCAGCAGCTTGGAGCTCCTGCTGTTGCTCCTGCAGTTGGTGCTGCTGTTGTTCAGGGTTCTGCTGCTGTCGCGGCTGGTCTTCATCCAAATCTGATGTCCAAGAGGAAAGGAAATAAATGGTTCCCATTCTTCTGGTATATACCTCAGTTGAGGAAGTGCTCATTCAAGGTGGGGAGAGGGGTTTCCCAGGAGGTCATACTGGAGATGGGCGTTGACGTAATAAAGACTCACTACGCACTTGGTTGTATATAAAGCAAGGCTTTAATCGACTTGTAACAAAACATGGAGGTCTAGTTAGTAGTCACTAGCTTCCTGTTTCCAGATTGTCTCTGGTCAAGGTGGGCCCCCACCTGAGTATTTATACTCCTCAGACGACGCCCTCAGCTGGCCGTTCAGTAGTACTTCCTGAGTTACTTCTTGTAGAAGTTGCGATTTATGACATTCTTTCTCCCTAAAAGGTTTGGAAGTCCAGTCTTCTTCTAACGGACTAGGCGGACCAAAAATAGCCGTAGTCGTTTAGCTTTCTGCTTGTGACCGGAAGGCACTCCCCCCAGACCGTGTCCTGGTCCCTGGGTCGCTTGACCCATACCGGTAAGTCGGTAGAGTCCGCGTCGTCTTGATCGTCCTGTGGAGGCCTGGGAATATCATGACTCCGGGTGCGGGTCCTCACTGGCGCAGAGCTGGCCTCATCCTGGGTCATAGCCGGAGATTGTCCGGTGTCCTGATTTCGGGTGGCCATCCTACGGGGAGCGCCCGGCTCCCTGAGTTGATCCGGTAGCACTGCCGGCAGATCCCTCGATGTCCCAGGTAGGGCGTCATCTTCATAGGGGTGCGGAGTGTTGACATCATCGTCATGGGATCCTTCATCATTCGGGCCCGTGTGACCGGTTGGGCAGGGAGCCAGATCTCTGAGCGAGACGGTGGACTCCCGGCCATCGGGGTACCGCACGTGCGCATACGTGGGGTTTATCTCCGTTAACTCCACCTCATCAACGAGAGGGTCGTTCTTGGCGGACCGGACAAACCTCCGGAGTAGCACAAGGCCTGGAGCCACCAACCATGACGGTAGAGATGTCCCATGTGTAGAGCGAAGCCGGAACTTGAAGAATCGCTCATGGGGTGTGACGTTAGTGGACGTGGAGAGAAGAGACCTGATAGAGTGTAACACGTCGGGGAGCACAGTTTCCCACTGCTGGTCTGGTAGGTTGCATGACCTCAGTGCCAGACGGACAGCGTTCCAGATGATGGCATTGTATCTTTCAACCTGCCCATTGCCGATTGGGTGATATGGTGTCATCTTACTCGAGGCGATTCCCCGTTGGGCGAGATAACTTTTAAGTTCACTCGACATAAAGGAGGGACCCCAATCCATGTGGATGAAATTGGCCGTCCCGCAAAGGGAAAAGACCTGATCGAGGCATTTAATTACCGTAGAGGTAAGCATATTAGGACAGGGGAAGGCAAAGGGAAAGCGTGAATACTCGTCTACCATCGTAATTAGGTAGGTGTTCCGCGTCGACGAAGGCAATGGCCCTTTAAAGTCTATGCTGAGCCTCTGCATAGGCTGCATTGCATGTATGAGTAAGTCATCTGATGGGCGGAAGAATTGTGGTTTCAATTCTGCACAAATCCTACAGGAGGAGCATGTTTTCTTTACATCCTCCATTGAGAATGGTAGATTTTTGGAGCGCACAAAGTGCAACATACGGGTAACGCCAGGATGGCATAAGTCCATATGCAGATCCGCCAGAGTCGACTTTGACATTGAAGAGCAAAATGCCCGTGTGAAGGTATCTGGGGCTACATTCTGTTTGCCGGGTCGGTAATGGATAGTATATCCAAAGGCGGCCAGCTCCATCCTCCAGAGTTGAATTTTATTATTTTTGATTTTCGTGCACTTTCGGTTATCCAACATGAAGGCCACGGAGCGCTGGTCAGTTATGAGCATGAAATGATGCCGAGCAAGAAAATGACTCCATTGGCGTACAGCCTCGATGATGGCTGTAGCCTCCTTCTCGACGGGTGGGTAATGGAGCTCGCTACCCTGTGAGGTTCTGGATAGGAATGCCACGGGTCGACCACCTTGATTCAAGGTAGCCGAGATCGCCACCTCCGATGCATCGCATTCGACCACAAAAGGAAGGTTTTCATCAATGGAGCGGAGCATGGCTTTCTCCAGCTGTCGTTTGAGGAGGTTGAAGGCAGAAATAGCCGTTGCTTCCAATGGAAAAGACTTTGTATGAAGCAGGGGCTATATTTTTTCGGAGAAGTGAGGTATCCACTTTGCATAATAAGCAAACATGCCAAGTGCCCGACGAAGAGAGCCGAGATTTGTAGGGGGAGGGAGCTCCTGAAGTGGACGAAGTTGCTCTGGGTCCGGTCTAATAAAACCGTTGCCCACCCAGTAGCCGAGAATGTTCACTGATGGCACTGATTTCACCGATTTGGATTCGTTTAACGTTAAGTGGCGACGACGGAGAACGTCAAAAAATCTCTGAAGATTGGCGTCATGCTCCTTTTGATCATGGCCGGCAATAGTGATATTGTCTAAATACCGAAAGGTATCCGTCAAGTTTGCCTGTTGGAAGACGGCCATCCCATTGGTGACCCCAAATGGAAGGCGACGAAACTGATAAAGCCGACCATTGGCCTCAAAGGCCGTATACTTTTTGTCAGAGTCTTTCAGCGGTGCCTGATGATACGCGCTCTTTAAATCGAAGGTTGAAAATACCTTGTATTTGGCAAGGTTGTTGACCATGTCATCTATGCGTGGTAGCGGGTAGGCATCCAGATCGGTATATTGATTAATAGTCTGCGAATAATCAATACACAGACGTTTCTTATGTTGTTTTAAAGGGTTTTTCACAACGACGACTTGAGCCCGCCAGGGAGATGAACACGGCTCGATAATACTGTCAGCTAAAAGGCGAGAGATTCCTGCCTCGATAAATGCTCGGTCGTCTTGGCTAAAGCACGCGATTTGGTGGCTACGGGTTTACAGCAGGGGGAGAGATTGGCAAACAGGGAGGGCTCACCGAGTAAGGCCGCCGAGAGTGCACAAAACGGCACCTTAGCAATGGTAAGCTCCGGCTTCGACCCTCCAAACTCAAAAGCGAGCCTTTTGTGCTGCTTCTGGAAGTCCTGCCCCAGAAGCACATCGCTACATAAGTTTTCAAGTACTCCGAGCCGGGTGGAGGGATACGTGCGACCATTGAGGATGAGGTTGAAATGACAGAAGCCAGAAGAATTGGTGGTCAGAGTCGTCAGAGCCATTGCAATCTCCCTGTCCAAGGGATAAATGCGCAGTTTTAACCTGCTGACAGCCCGCTTACTAATGAAGCTGTCAGAGCTGCAGGAGTCGATTAGCGCGCTTAGAGTGTGCCCATTTACTGAAACCTTCGTGGCTGCATGGGACAAACTTTGGGGAAAAACAGCTGTGATAGGAGGAGGGGTAATTTTTCCTTCAGCAGCTGTAGCCTTAGCAGTGGTTCTTAGGGGAGGAGCAGCTCCATAGATAGCAGCTGTGAAGCTAACAGGAGCTCTCGACCGGTATACTTTAGAGGAGCGGCCTTTCTTGTTAGCAGAGGCCTGTGACTGGCATACCTTGGAAAAGTGTCCTTTCTTCCTGCAATGATTGCAGGTCACATTATGAGCCGGGCAAAATTTTCTGCAATGGAATGTACCTCCACAAAAGAAACACTTTCTTCCTGATTGCCAGGATGCTGCTAGGGCGGGGTCGTCATCAGCAAAGGCCTCTAGGGTAGGGTCGTCGTCCGTTAGAGTAGAGTCATCATCAGCGGGGGCATCCACCCGAGACCTATCGAAAGACTTATTAAAGGTGATGGCTGCCGCCACCCGTGCACGTGGGGGGAGATAAGTGTCTGCATTCTTCTTGGCCAAGTCCAGGGAACACGCCTGGTCATAAGCAGCCCGTAAATTGAGGGTTTTATTTTCCAGCAGGCGCTGACGTATAAAAGGGGACGCAATCCCATTGATAAAGGAATCGCGGATTAGTTCCTCTTGATACTGTTCAGCTGTAACCATTTTAAGGTTACAATCTTTGCTGAGCCTGCGAAGTTTCTGGAGGAATTCATCGAGTGATTCCTCAGGCTGCTGCAGAGTTGTGGCCAGTAGGTGTCGAGCAAAGATTTCATTCGGGGACTTGACATATAGCTGCTGTAAAATTTCGATAGCAGCGTCGTAGTCTATACAGTCCTCAATATAATCATACACATGAGGGGATACGTAGTTAATAAGCATTCGTAACTTATTAGAGGCACCCGCCCCACATTCTTCAAGAAAGTTGCTAAAGGTACGAAACCAATGCTTCCATACCTTCGCTGCCGCAGGTGCATTCGGGTCCAGGTCGAGACGAGCAGGTCTAAGGAGTTTTTCCATGATGGATCAGTTTCTTGCCCAAGTCCCTTTCTGCGGTTCGAGTTGCAGCTGGTTGTTCCGAATCACCCAAGGCGTGGAGACGATAACAAGTCGATTAAATTGACGTAATAAAGACTCACTACGCACTTGGTTGTACATAAAGCAAGGCTTTAATCGGCTTGTAACAAAACATGGAGGTCTAGTTAGTAGTCACTAGCTTCCTGTTTCCAGATTGTCTCTGGTCAAGGTGGGCCCACGCCCGAGTATTTATACTCCTCAGACGGCACCCTCAGCTGGCCGTTCAGTAGTACTTCCTGAGTTACTTCTTGTAGAAGTTGCGATTTATGACAGGTGTCAGGCTCCAAACTTCCACAACAATGAGTAGGCCTGTTAAATGTTCCCCCAGACCTGAGACAACAAAGTTCTGCCACCTGCAAATGAAGATTGCTGAAAACTCCTCTTTAATGGTGGAGTTGCAGCTGTTAGTAAGCAATCCACTTGTGCTGCCACCAGGCTTCACTGGCATGTTTCAGAGGAGGCATGCAGCACGTGGGAAAACTGTTAAAATCAGAAAGGCCGCTCAAAATAGGATTATAGATGCACTTAACTGGTTGTTAAGAGCCTTGAAGGCCTATCCCGTCTCTTGGAGGTGGGATGGAGACGGGGTCAGAAATCTCGCATGTGGGAAAATTGCTCGGAGGCGGGATGGAGGTGGAATCGAGCCCGCCCGCCAGTTTTCGCGATTTTAACACCTCACACGCCTCCAATCCCGCCTCCTCGGGCCTGGCAAAATCGAGCCCTTTGTCTCATTTTTCACTGAAGAAGCTAACAATGAAGAAATGACACCCATAGAAGAAGTCAAGAGGGATACTGCAACAGTTAGGATAGAAAGAGATACTAGACAAACTGGCCAAACTTAAAGGGAACAAAACCTCGGGTCCGGATGGATTCCACCTATGGATACTCAAAGAAACTAGTGAGAAGGTAGCAGAGGCACTAGTATATAAAAATTCAATAGAAAAAGGAATAGTGCCGAGGACTGGCAGGCAGCAAATGTAATTCTTTTCTTCAAAAAAGGAGATAGAACTAATCCGTGGAACTATAAACTAGTTAGCTTCATGCAAGTGGTAGGAAATATACTAAAATCTAGGCAGAGTGTTTGCTAGTGCTGTTGGGGAGGGTTTAAACTAAAATGGTAGGGGGTTGGGAACCTGTGCAGGGAAACAGAGGAAAGGGAAGCAAGGATAGAAGCAAAAGACAGGAAGGAGAAAAGCAAAAGTGGAAGTCAGCGAAATCAAGGGTGTAAATCAAACGTGGCTGCAGTAAACAATGGCCTAGAAATTCAGTGGCCTACGCCACCAGTTTGCGCCCAAAGAGGGCTTCTGCACCACTGTGCAAACCTACCGCGATATTTAGCGGGGCGCTAATGGCGGCGTTAGCCATTAGCGCTGCACCGCCACCGATGACGTCATCGGTGTGCGCAGTGCCCCGCTATCGCCCCGCTGGCCATATTTAGTTGCTCCCGCCTCCCCCGCGCCGGCCACAAACAGCGACCGGTACATGGGGCCTACCTGTGCCGGTAGTGGGGCGAGTTAAGGTGGAGGTGCGGCCGGCCGCTTTTTCGGCGGCCGCCTGCCCGCACCTCCTTCCCCGGCCTCCTACACCCCCCCCCGCGGCATTGCCGGCTGATTCCCGAGAGCCCGGCACTTCTCCTTGGTGCCGGGCTCATTTGCCAGCACTCGCGAGCGGGGATCGCGCTGTTGCAGGCACCTCCCCCTTAAGAATGAGAGGGAGGCCTGCAGTACCGCAGCCTGCCATGCCGCAGCGGGTGGCGCTGCGGCACTTTAGACGCCGATATTCAGTTTCAGCGCCCCAAGCGGGGCGCCGAAACCCTTGTTTAGCGGCCGGCTTCCACTTGGGGCGCTGAAACTGAATTTCCCGCTGGCGCAGGTGGCTCCGCGCGCAGCGGTAATTCCGGTGCCCAGGCGAGCTGGGCGCCCCAAAGTGAATTTCTAGGCCAATAATTCTAAAAGTCTAAGGCCTAGAAATTCAGTATAGCCACTTTTGGGGCAGTAAAGTTGGGCGGCTGCTAAAGTTTGCGCCCGGCGCAATGTTGCGCCCCCTTCGCCGATATTCAGTCGCAACGCCCCAAGAGGTTGCCGCTGCGCTAAAACAGGCGATGCACAACTATCTTTAGGCGCTAAGCCGGCGGCGCTGAGCGATACCACCGAGGCCGGGCGCAGCGCAGGTGCGGCGAGTTTTTGATTGACGGCAGACACTCTGGCGCCGGTCAGCTCTTAAAGGGGGAGGGTTGATTTGTTTGCCTGCCATGCCCTGCACACTGCAGCCATCAACCTAGGCCTGACCACTTCAGCTTCACCTGTACAACGCCCAGGACTATGGAGAAGGCCAGGGAGAGAGCGCAGCGCTTCAGCGACGGTGACCTGAGGGTGCTGGTTGGCGGAGTCGAGCGCAGGCGCCATGTTTTGTACCCAGAAGGTGGCAAGAGGCTGCTGCCCAGCGCCTACCGGAAAGCCTGGAAGGAGGTGTCCAACAGGGTCTCTTCCAACAGCGTGGTTGCCAGGACTGCTGTGCAATGCCGCAAGAAGTTCAACGACCTCACTCGGGTTGTCAGGGTGAGTACCCTTTCCGGTGTCCTCCTCATCCTTGCATGTGCACCTCACATTATGGGCAAAGGGACCTGAAAGCCCTAATGGCCAGCCCTCATCCAGCAGCTATGGGACTGGCATGAAAATCACTTGCACATTCAGCACTTTAAACACTGTCCAAGCTATTCGACCATGGGAGGCAGTGCAGATAAGATCAGGGCTACACACTGAACAAGCTATTCGACCATGGGAGGCAGTGCAGACAAGATCAGGGCTACACACTGTACTTAGAGGCCGTCCTTTCTCTTGCAGGCCAAGGTTGCGCACAACCGGCGCAACCAAACTGAGACCGGGGGAGGCCGTCCTGACATCAAAGAGCTCTCCGACCTCGACCAGCATGTGGAGCGCATTATGGGAGGCCGGCTGATTGGCCCCGTTGCCACTGGAGATGCCGACCCTGTTCTGGGTACCAATGGTAAGGGCATGACCTTTTGGACCTCTCTCGTTCCACTTGCGCATCAGATCAGCATTCTTTGCCACTGTCCGACCAATGCGGTGAATGGCACCACTCATGCCTCCCTCGCTGCCGCCCTGTCCTCACTCTAAAGCTACTCTTGTGCCTTCCTGCTTTCAGATGGTGAATCGCCAGGTGAGGAGGCGGGCCCTCAAGCTGCCACTGTCAGCCCTTCGGAAGACGAGGAGGAGGAAGAGGAAGCCGGCCCATCAGTGCCACCCTCAGCCGCGCCAGCCCATGCCGATGTAGGGGACACGTCTTCCCTGGAGGGGAGCCGGGGGGAAGGGTCGGAGGAGAGTGAAGCTCCGGGGCCCAGCGGCCTGCAGCAATGCGGGAGGGGTGGGGAAGCTCGGCGGACCTCTCCCCAGAGGGTGAGTGCAGCCTCCAGTCCTGCGACAGTCAGCGCAGAGGAGGTGCGCCTCCTAGAGGAAATGGCCGTCCAGGCTGAGCGCAGGCACACTGAGCTCATGGCTGCAGTGGCACGGATGCCTGACTCCATAGAGTCACTGGCAAGGAGTGTGCAGGAATTCGGGTCAGCACAGGCCAGGAGTCTGCAACAATTCAGTGCAGCACAAGCCAGGAGTCTGGAACAATTCAATGCAGCACAGGCCAGGAGTGTGCAGGACATCAATGCAGCACAGGCCAGGAGTCTGCAGGACATCGCGGCAGCACAGGCCACGAGTCTGTAGGACTTCACGGCAGCACAGTCGGCTTCTAGCCAAGCGCTCAGTCGTGCCGTCCATTCACTGGCTGGTGTATTGCGGACACAGACCAGGGCCACACGGGCACTAACTGCTGCCACCCTCGCTGGATCAGCCAGGCCTCGCCAGGGCACTCGCCGTGCAGCAGCAGCCCAGCAATCTGTCCTTCAGCTGGTTGCTGCGCATGCTGCACTGCTGGCCCGTGCGAGTGCCAATGTGTCAGGCGACCAGCGAGCACCTGCGATCTGCCAGGTTGCCACCATTCCTGCAGCCGACACTGCCACTCCGCCATTGCAGTTGCCACGAGCTGCTGGACAGACTGCTGCCGCCCAGCCACAGTTGGAGCAGTCAGCAGCCGGCCCCTCCAAGGCCAGAGCTGGTGCAGGCCGACCCCCAAGGGCATCTGCCGTCTCGCCATCTGCCCCTCAGCAGCCTTCCCCCAGCCTTGCTGCAGCCACTGGGCTCCCATTGAGGAGGAGCAGCAGGGTGGGCAGGGGCCAGGCAAGGATGCGAAAGGCATCGCCCTCGCAGGGCAAAAAGTAGAGGTATGCACAAATGCCTGGTGCTTGTTGGAAGGCCGACACTTGTGCAGTTGTTTGGGTGTAAGGCCGAGACTGGTGTCTATCTTTATTTGTGTAAGGCCGAGACTGGTGTCTTTATTTCTTTTTGTAAGGCCGAGACTGGTATTTTTGTGTTTTGGGAGGGGGCTTCTCCACATGAGCATGTAATGTGGGAAGGGCAGAGGTTTGCAATAAATTATTGTTGTTAAATTGCAGTGTGCATGGTTTTTTGGTTAAGTCCTGGTTGCCCTGCTCGGCGGAGGGCTTGTGGAGCGGCTACATTCATCTGCTGACATTGACACAAGCCAGTCCATGAGAGGGGGCCTAGAACCGACGTTCAATAAGCTGGCGACGGGCGGCCCTTGCACTTTGTGCCTCCCTCCTGTGCTGGTCCTCCTCCTCCTCCTCCTGCTCCTCCTCCTCAGGTGGTCCTCCAATGTGTGGTGGCAGTGGCTGAGTCCTGCGGATAGCCAGGTTGTGCAGCATGCAGCAAACGACGACGAAATGGGAGACTCGCTCCGGCGAATACTGCAGTGCTCCCCCGGAACGATCGAGACAGCGGAACCGTTGCTTCAGGACGCCGATTGTTTGTTCGATGATGTTCCTGGTCGATTGATGGCTCTCATTGTATCGCTCTTCAGCAGGGGTGCTGGGCGCACGGAGCGGGGTCATCAGCCAGGTACACAAAGGATAGCCTTTGTCCCCGATAAGCCATCCTCGTGGGTGAGGCTGGGCCTGGAACATGTCTGCCACAGACGTCTGTCGGAGGATGAAGGCATCGTGGCTGCTGCCTGGAAAGCGGGCATTGACAGCTAGGATGAGCTGCCTGTGGTCACACACCAGCTGTACGTTCAGCGAATGGTAGCCCTTCCGGTTGCGGTAATCCTCGGCATTCTCCAGAGGTGCCCGCAAAGCCACATGCGTACAGTCAATGGCGCCCTGCACCATGGGGAAGCCCGCGAATGCTGCAAAGCCCATTGCACGCTGTTGCTGCTTGTCAAGGGCCATGGAGAAGGAGATGAACTGACGTCTCCTTTTGAAAAGGGCATTGGTCACCTGGCGGATGCAGCAATGCACAGCGAACTGGGAGATGTTGGCAATGTCGCCAGTAGCGGATTGGAAGGAGCCGGTGGCATAAAAGTTGAGAGCCACCGTCACCTTCACTGCCACCGACAGAGACGTCCTGCACCTCAGCTGTGGCTGCAGATCACCGGCAAGCAGCTGGCAGATCTCTGTGACGACGTCCCTTCTGAATCGGAGCCTCCGAACACACTGCTCCTCAGACATCTGGAGATAGGAGAACTGCTGGCGGTATACCCTGGGTGGGTAAGGCCTCCTTTGCCGACGCCTGTTGCCCCCTCTCCGTCTAGCCAGGGCTGCCAGTCTCTCATGGCGTCTCTGAGCCCTTTGGATGTAATTGAGAAAGCCAGCGTTTACACCCATTGCAGCCCGCATAATATCCTGGCAAACAATGAGATGTCAATGAAGGCAAAAACTTTTTGAAAGCTGTGGCCTGAAGCCAGAAGTACCTGTCCGAGTGTTGGGCCAAAGCAGAAAGCTATCTACCTTGGTCTCTCTCCAAAGATCCATTTCGCAAGAAGGTGTGCTGCAAAATGGCAGCGTTTTATATTGCAGGATGAGTGCCCTTTAATTTGCGCCCCCCGCGCCCCGCATCAGCTGAGCACTGTTCCACTTCACAGTCGCTAGGGGCGCCAGGCGCACAATGGGGCGGCGCGACTGAAGTTCCGGTTGGAGGCGCACAAAGGGCGTTGCACGAGGAAATGACGTCATGATCTGTGCGCTCAGCTGAGTGCGCGCAAAGACTTTGCGCCGCCGCTAAATCTCTACTGAAGTTGGGGCGAGGGGCAGTTCGCGCTTCGCCCGGGCGCAAGCCGCCTCGCGCCCGGAATCTACTCCTCCTAAGGCGCTAACGGCTGGCGCAACAAACTGAATTTCTAGGCCTTTGTGTCTTAATGTGAGGAGCAATCGTAATAAGGTGGATGAATTAACTGTGCAAATAGATGTAAATGGATATGATATAACTGGGATTACAGACACATGGCTCCAGGGTGACCAAGGCTGGGAATTCAACATCCAGGGGTATTCAATATTCAGGAAGGACAGGCAAAAACGAAAAGGCGGTGGGGTAGCATTGCTGGTTAAAGAGGAGATTAACACAATAGTAAGGAAGGATATTAGCTCTGATGATGTGGAATCTGTATGAGTAGAGCTGAGAAATACCAAGGGGCAGAAAATGTTAGTGGGAGTTGTATACAGACCCCCAAACAGTAATGCTGAGGTTGGGGATGGCATTAAATGAGACATTAGAGATGCATGCAATAAGGGCACAGCAGTTATCATGGGTGACTTTAATCTACATATAGATTGGTCTAACCAAATTAGTAACAATACTGTGGAAGAGGAATTCCTAGAGTGTATACGGGATGGTTTCCTGGACCAATATGTCGAGGAACCAACTAGAGATCAGGCCATCTTAGACTGGGTATTATGTAATGAAAAAGGATTAATTAGCAATCTTGTTGTGCGAGGCCCCTTGGGCAGGAGCAATCATAATATGATAAAATTCTTCATTAAGATGGAGAGTGAAGTAGTTGATTCAGAGACTTGGGTACTGAATTTAAATAAAGGAAACTCTGATGGTATGAGGCGCGAGTTGGCTAGGATGGATTGTGGAACGTTAATTAAAGGGTTAATGGAGAATAGGCAATGGCAAACATTTAACGATCGCATGGATGAACTACAAAATTTGTTCAGCCCTGTTTGGCATAAAAATAAAACAAAAAAGGTGACTCAACATTGGCTAACGAGGGAAATTAGGGATAGCATAAGATCCAAGGAGAGGACATATAAATTGTCCAGAAAAAGCAGCAAACCTGAGGATTGAGAGCAGTTTAGGATTCAGCAAAGGAGGACAAAGGGATTAATTAAGAGGGGGGGAAATAGAGTATGAGAGTAAGCTTTCAGGGGACATAAAAACTGACTGTAATAGCTTTTATAGATATGTGAAGACAAAAGGATTGGTAAAGTCAAGCATAGGTCCCTTGCAGTCAGAATCAGGGGAATTTATAATGGGGAACAAAGACATGGCAGACCAATTAAATACATGCTTTGGTCCTGTCTTCACAAAGGAGGACACAAATAAACTCCCAGAGATGTCGGGAAACACACGGTCTAATGAGAGGGAGGAACTGAATGAAATCAGTATTTGTAGGGAAATGGTGTTAGGGAAATTGACAGGCTTGAAGGCCGGTAAATCCCCAGGGCCTGATAATCTACATCCCAGGGTACTTAAGGAAGTTGCCCTAGAAATAGTAGATGCAATGCTGGTCATATTCCAAAAATCTATAGGGCTAGATTTTCAGTTGCTTGCGCCAGCAGTTAGCGCCTTAAGAGAAGTGATTTCCGGGCGCTATGCGTGTAGCGCCCGGGCGCAGCGCAGTTTGCGCCCCGCCCCAAATTAAGTTGCCCGTTAGCGCCGGCGCAAAGTTTAGCGCCCGCCCGGATGCGCGCGCAGAAAATGACGTCACATCCTCGTGCAACGCCCTTTGGCCGCCCCGATTGCAAACTTCAGTCGGACCGCCCCATTGTGCGGCGGGCGGCCGGAGCGTTTGGAAAAAGGAACGCAACACAACCAGCGCGGGCCCCGGGGGGCGCTAATTAAAGGGAACGTCCTCTCCAGTATAAAGGCCATCCTTTTTTCTGAAAACAGTCTTGTGCAACGCATTTCTGGAGACACAACAAGGAGGATAGCTAACTGGTTTCAAGCAGCAAGAGCCAGGTATTTTTGGACTCAGGCAATAGCGCTGCAAGTGGCCATTTGGAAATTAGACTGTTTGCCAGGATTTGATGGGGGTTGCATGGGGTGCCAACGCGGAGCTGCAGCTCCATGTCCGTAGGGCTCGCAGACGCATTGTGAGAGGGGCAGCCCTGGCTAGAGGCAGAGGGGGCTACAGGCGTCGGCCACGTAGGCCTTACCCAGTCAGGCTATACCGCCAGCAGCGCTCCTACCTAAACATGAGTGCCGCGCGATGTGTTAAAAGGCTCCGATTCCGAAAGGGGGTGATTGCAGAGATCTGCCACCTGCTTCGCCGAGATCTGCGGCCAAAGCTCAGGTGCAGGACGTCTCTGTCGGTGGAAGTGAAGGTGACGGTGGCATTGAACTTCTATGCCACCGGCTCCTTCCAATACGCTGCTGGGGACATAGCAAACATCTCCCAGTACGGCGCGCATCGCTGCATCCGCCAGGTGACCGAAGCACTGTTCAGAAGGAGAAGCCAATTCATCTCCTTCCCCATGGCCCTGGAGAGCCAGCATCAGCGCGCATTGGGATTTTCCAGACTCGGGGAATTCCCCTTGGTGCAGGGCGCCATTGACTGTACGCATGTGGCTTTGCGGGCCCCTCTGGAGCATGGCGAGCAGTATCGCAACAGGAAGGGCTACCATTCTCTGAATGTGCAGCTGGTCTGTGACCACAAGCAGCGCATCATGGCAGTCAATGCCAGCTTCCCAGGCAGCAGCCACGATGCCTTTATCCTGCGGCAGAGTACTGTGCATGACATGTTCCAGTCACAGCCTCCCCCAAGAGGATGGCTACTCGGGGACAAAGGCTATCCTTTGTGTACCTGGCTCATGACCCCGCTCCGCGCGCCCAGGACCGCTGCTGAAGAGGCCTACAACGAGAGCCATCAAACCACCTGCAACATCATCGAGCTAACTATTGGGGTCCTCAAGCAGCGGTTCCGCTGCCTTGATCGCTCCGGAGGAGCTCTCCAGTATTCGCCGGACCGGGTCTCCCAATTTGTGGTGGTTTGCTGCATGCTACACAACCTGGCTATCCGCAGGACTCAGGCACTGCCACCTGACGTTGGACCAGCACCTCAGGAGGAGGAGCAGGAGGAGCATGAGGAGGAGGAGGAGGAGGAGGAGGAGGAGCAGGAGTACGTTCCCAGGAGGGAGCGACCAGGGCCAAGGGCCGCACGACGCCACCTTATTACACGGTACTTCTAAGCCCCCTGTCAGGGAATGGCCAGGGGCCATGAGGGAAGATGAATGCAGCCGCTCCGCAAGCCCTCAGCCGGCGAAGCCAACAAACACTAAGAAGAACAACCATGGAGACTGCATGAATAAAGATAATTTTTTATTAAACAAAAATGAAAAGCCCTTCCCACATGAATCCCCAAAAACAATAAACGGGCCCCACAAAAAGCCCAACAAACGACTCACTCCCACAAACTGGGGAGGAGCCACTCCACCTTTATTGAAACCGGGCCTCAACGTCGGCCTAACGCAAAAAAAAAGCCCTCCAAAAGCACAACCATGGGCAAAATAAAGATGGCCACCGCCATATTAAAGGAAAGCTGGCCACACCCTCTACTGAGTGGCCCGCGAGGGCGAGACCTTGGCCAGCATTTTGCCTCCCCTGCCCTGCCTGCTGCTCCTTCGCAAGCTCTGCCCAGTGGCTGCTGCGAGGCTGGGGGAAGGCGCCTGAGGCTCAGATGCCCTTCCGCCAGATGCTGCTGGGGGGCGGCCTACACGGCGTTTGGGCCTCGAGGGGCCGTCTCCTGAGTGGCGCACCTGAGCCTGGCCACCATCAGCTGCAGCCGCTTGCCCTTGACGCCCCAGAGGGGGAATGGCGGCGACGGATGGCGCAATGTGGGCCAGCTGGCGTCTGGGATGCGCTGGCTGGTGCTGTGGCGCGGTGGCACTCGGCCGGGCCCGCACTGCAGGATCCGCAGCAATCAGCCGACGGCCGGCTTGCTGGGATGGTCCAGCGCGGCGCCTGCCCTGGCGATGCCTGCCTGAGACAGCGCGTGTGGCAGCAGTGAGTGGCCCTGTGGTCCTGGTGTGCGCGCGCATCACATCCGCCAGGGTCTTGACGGCATCAGTTAGCATGCGGCCAGTCGCGGCAGTTGCTGCCCCGAACTCGCGCACACTGGTCGCCAGCGACTCGATGGCCTCAGGCATGCGCCCCACCACGCTCATGAGCTCCGTGTGGCGCCGGTCCGAGTCGTCGGCCATCTGATCGAGCTTCCGCACCTCCTCCGAAGTGAAGGTGTCCGGACTGGAGTCGCGACTCTCCCGCTGGGGAGGAGGGGGCCGAACTAGGGGACCCTTGCCGCGTTGGTGACGGCGAGTGTGCCGAGCAGCAGCACTCCCCTCTGATCCTTCCCCCCTTTGGGGGGAAGGCCGCGGGCCACGCGCACGGCTGCTGGGTGGCTGGACGCCACTGGTCCCAGAAGCTGCATTGCCCTGCGACAGTTCCTCCAGGCACTCGTCCAGTGAGGAGGTGTCGAGCATTTCCTCCTCTCCTGCGGGACGTGACTGTTCCCCCGAAGGTCCGGCTTGCTCCTCCTCCTCCTCCTGGTTGGAGGTGCTGTCACTGGCAGCCTCAGGGTCCTGGTCGTCACCAGCTGAAAGCAGGAATGCACAAGAGTAGCTTCAGAGTGAGGAGACGGCGTCAGCGAGGGAGTTAGGACTGGTGGTATTCAGCGCATTGGTGGGACAGTGGCAAAGGAGGTAGCTCGGATGGGCCAGTGCGACGCGAGAGGGCCAAAAGGCGAGGTCCTTACCATTGCCGGGCAGTGGAGGGTCGGATACACCGCACGCTGTGGGGACAATCACACGTGCTCCCATGAGCACACACACGCGCTCCTCCAGCCGAGTGAGCTTCTGCAGCTTGGCGCGGCCACCCCTGGCACGGGCCTGGCGATTAAACGCTACTTTAGCCTGCAAGAGAAAGGACGGGCTGTAAGTGCGCAGTGAAGCCCTGATGTAGTGTGCACTGCCTCCCATGGTGGAATAGCTTGGACAGAGTGAAGCCCTGATGTAGTGTGCACTGCCTCCCATGGTGGAATAGCTTGGACAGAGTGAAGCCCTGATGTAGTGTGCACTGCCTCCCATGGTGGAATAGCTTGGACAGAGTGAAGCCCTGATGTAGTGTGCACTGCCTCCCATGGTGGAATAGCTTGGACAGAGTGAAGCCCTGATGTAGTGTGCACTGCCTCCCATGGTGGAATAGCTTGGACAGAGTGAAGCCCTGATGTACTGTCCACTGCCTCCCATGGTGGAATAGCTTGGCCAAAGTGTAGAGTGCCGAATGGCCATTTGATGCTCATGACTGTGCCAATGCTGCTGGCTGAGGGCTGGCCAAAAGGACTTTCAGGTCCCTTTGCCCATCATGTCAGGTGTACATGCAAGAATGAGGAGGAGACTGGAAAGGCTACTCACCCTCACAATCCTGGTCAGATCGTTGTATTTCTTACGGCATTGTGTGTGGGTCCTGGGGGCCTCGCCGGTGAACGTCACCCTCTGGGCGATCTGCTTCCAGGCTTTGGTGTAGTCGTGGTGGGTTGGATTCCTCCCACTGTCTGGAAACAAGATCTTGCGCCTCACCTCCAGAGCTGTGACCATTATGTCCAGATCACCCTCTGAGAAGCGCAGGGCACGCTGACGGGCCTTCTCTGGCGTTGCCATGACTCCCTGGGGCTGAGCAGTAGTGTTGAGGCCTCTTTGCAAGGCTGCAGTGTGCAGGGCGTGGCAGCAGACCAATTCGTCCCTTCCCCCTTTAAGAGCTGGTCGGCACCACGGGGTCTGCTGTCAGTGCAAAAATGACCGCACCCGTGCTGCGCCCCGCCTGGGCGCTATCCCTCTGGACCGCCGGCTTAGCGCCTAAAGAGAGTAGTGGAACGCCTCTTTTAGCGCTCCACCAACCTCTTAGGGCGAAGCCACTGAATTCCCGGCAACGGGGCGCTACTTTGGGGCGGGCGCTAACTTCGGGCGGGCGCTAAGGTTAGCGCCCCAAAACTGCCTATACTGAAAATCTAGCCCATAGACTCTGGAACAGTTCCCATGGATTGGAGGGTAGCTAATGTTACCCCACTATTCAAAAAATGTGGTAGAGAAAAACCGGGGAATTATAGACTGGTAAGCCTGACATCGGTAGTGGGGAAAATGCTGGAGTCCATTATAAAAGATATAATAGCAGAGCACTTGGAAAACTGTGACAGGATCGGACAAAGTCAACATGGATTTACAAAAGGTAAATCATGCTTTACTAATCTACTGGAATTTTTTGAGGATTTAACTGGTAGAATGGATAAGGGAGAACCAGTGGATGTGGTGTATTTGGACTTTCAGAAGGCTTTCGATAAGTTCCCACATAAGAGACTAGCGTGCAAAGTTAAAGCACATGGGATTGGGGGTAAGGTACTGACTTGGATAGAGAACTGGTTGGCAGACAGGAAGCAAAGAGTTGGAATAAACGGGTCTTTTTCTGAGTGGAAGGCAGTGACTCGTGGGGTACCGCAGGGTTCGGTGCTAGGACCCCAGTTATTCACAATATATATTAATGATTTTGACGAGGGAACTAGATGTAATATCTCCAAGTTTGCAGATGACACAAAGCTGGGTGGGCATGTGTGCTGTGAGGAGGATGCAGAGAAACTCCAGTACGATTTGGATAGGTTGGGCGATTGGGCAGATGCATGGCAGATGCAGTATAATATGGATAAATGCGAGGTTATCCACTTTGGTGGCAAAAGCAGGAAGGCAGATTATTATCTGAACGGCAATAGATTGGGAAAAGGGGAAGTGCAACCAGACCTGGGTGTCCTTGTGCACCAGTCACTGAAGGTAAACATGCAGGTGCAACAGGCGGTTAAGAAGACAAATGGTATGCTGGCCTTCATAGCGAGAGGATTCGCGTACAGGAGCAAGGATGTCTTGCTGCAGTTTTACAGGGCCTTGGTGAAACCACACCTTGAGTATTGTGTGCAGTTTTGGTCACCTTATTTGAGGAAGGATGTTCTTGTCATGGGGGGAGTGCAGCGAAGATTCACCAGACTGATACCTGGGATGGCAGGAATGACGTATGAAGAGAGATTGGGTCGATTAGGCTTATATTCGCTAGAGTTTAGAAGAATGAGAGGGGATCTCATTGAAACTTATAAAATTCTAACAGGACTAGACAGACAAGATGCAGGAAGGCTGTTCCCAACGGCGGGCGAGTCCAGAACCAGGGGTCACAGTCTAAGGATAAGGGGTAAGCCATTTAGGACTGTGATGAGGAGGAATTTCTTCACCCAGAGAGTGGTGAACCTGTGGAATTCTCTACCACAGAAGACAGTTGAGGCCAATTCATTAAATATATTCAAGAAGGAGTTAGATATATTTCTTAAGGCTAAGGGGATCAAGGGATATGGGGAGAAAGCAGGGACAGGGTACTGAATTTGAATGATAAGCCATGATCTCATTGAATGGCAGAGCAGGCTCAAGGGGCCGAATGGCCTACTCCTGCTCCTACCTTCTATGTTTCTATGTTTCACTAAAGGTGAGATAACAAAACATCCAGTGACAGAGAATATAATAAAAAATTGCATGGAATTTTAAAAGGAAGGACATGTTTAACCACCGTATTTAATTATTTGAAGATGTAATAGAAAGAGTAGACAAGGGCAATGCGTGGTATACATGGACTTTCAGAAGGCCTTCAATAAGGCGTCACATAAGAGACTCATGACAAAGGTCAGTGTGTGTCGAATCAGGGCTAGGTAGCAGAATGGATTGAAAGATGGATTGTTAGGGGGATTAAATACGTGGGGTTACGGGGATAGGGTGGGATATGTGTTGGTGTAGGGGTTACGGGGATCGGGTGGGATATGTGTCGGTGCAGGCTCGATGGGCCGAAATGGCCTCTATCTGCACTGTGGGGTTTCTGTGATTCTGTGATTCTGTGAAAACAGAAAACAGAGAGTAGCAGTTAAAGGAGGTTTCTTGGACTGGCAGAAAGTGGAAAGTGGTGTTCCACAGGGGTCTGAGCTGGGATAAATGTTGTTTACTATATACTTACATGAGTTGAACTCAGGGATTAGAGGTGTCAAAATTTGCAGATAATGCCAAATTGGGATAGTTAATAATGTGAAGGACTGCACCAAAATACAGGAGGACATAAATAGGCTTGCAGAGTGGGCTAATAAGTGGCAAATAAAATTCAATACAGTGAAGTGTGAGGTGGTTCATTTTGGTAGAAGGAATAAGGGGCTAGATTTTCAGTCGCTTGCGCCAGCAGTTAGCGCCTTAAGAGAAGTGATTTTCGGGCGCTATGCGTGTAGCGCCTGGGCGCAGCGCAGTTTGCGCCCCGCCCCAAATTAAGTTGCCCGTTAGCGCCGGCGCAAAGTTTAGCGGCCGCCCGGATGCGCGCGCAGAAAATGACGTCACATCCTCGTGCAACGCCCTTTGGCCGCCCCGAATCCAAACTTCAGTCGGACCGCCCGATTGTGCGGCTGGCGTCCAGTGCGTTTGTAAAATGGAACGCAACACACCCTGGGGAGCGCAAATTAAAGGGCCCTCCTCCTGCACTATAATGGAAGGCACCAGTGTGTTGTGAATGGTGTATTTGTGTATTTATGTTTCCGGACACCACCACCACCACCACCTCCTCCTCCTCCTCCTCCTCCTCCTCCTCCTCCTCCTCCTCCTCCTCCTCCTCCTCGTCTTTCTTCGTCTTTTCCCCCCCAGACTCTGCCTTTGCAAATAAACACATGCACCCTTCCCCTTTAAGAGCTCACTGGCACCAGAGTGTCTGCCGTGCGCAGCGCTCTGCACCGCCGGCTTAGCGCCTAAAGATAGTAGTGGAACGCCTCTTTTAGCGCTCCACCAACCTCTTAGGGCGAAGCCACTGAATTTCCGGCAACGGGGCGCTACTTTGGGGCGGGCGCTAACTTCGGGCGGGCGCTAAGGTTAGCGCCCCAAAACTGTCTATACTGAAAATCTAGGCCAAGGAGTCCACTTATTTCTTGGACGGTAAGAAACTTAATTGGGTCGAGGAACAAAGAGATCTGTAAATACAAATACATAAATCATTAAAGGTAGCGTAACAGTTGGTAAGACCAGAAAGAATGTAAACAAGGTAATGGGTTCATTTCTGGAATAGAATACAAAAGCCAAGAGGTAATGTTAAATTTATGTAGAACCTTATACCACATAAGAACATAAGAAATAGGAGCTGGAATAAACCCTTTCAGCCAGCTCTGCCATTCAACAAGATCATGGCTGATCTTCTACCTCAACTCCACCTTCCTGCACTATCCCCATATCACTTGATTCCCTTTGTTCTCAAAAATTTATCGACCTCTGGCTTGAATATACTCAACGACTGAGCATCCACAGCTCTCTGGGGTAGAGAATTCCAAAGATTCACAGCCCTTTGAGTGAAGAGATTTCTCCTCATCTCGGTCCTAAATGGCTGACCCCTTATTCTGTGACTGTGACCCCATGTTCTAGATTCCCCAGCCAGGGGAAACATTTTCCCAGCATTAATCCTGTCAAGCCCCTTAAGAATTTTATATGTTTCAATTAGATCACCTCTCATTCTTCTAAACTCTAAGGAATAATACTCAATCTCTCCTCATAGGGCAATCCCCTCATCCCAGGAACCAATCTAGTGAACCTTTGTTGCACTCCCTCTAAGGCAAGTATGTCTTTCTTTAGGTAAGGAAACCAGAACTGTACACAATATTCCAGGTGTGGCCTCACCAATGCCCTGTATAATTGTAATAAGACTTCTTGGGCTAGAAATTAGGTATAGCCCCACCAGCTCGCTTGCGCCCAGAATTTACCGCTGGGCGCGGAGCCACTCGCGCCCATCGGATATTCAGTTTCAGCGCCCCAAGTCGAGGACGGCCGCTGTTCAAGGGTGTGGCCGCCCCCGCTTGGGGCGCTGAAACTGAATATCGGCGCGCTAGTTGCCGCAGCGCCACCCGCAGCGGAGCGGCAGGCTGCGGTACTGCAGGCCTTCCTCCCTCTCTTAAGGGGGAGGTGCCTGCAACAGCCGGAGCCCCGATCGCGAGTGCCGGCAAAAGAGCCCGGCACAACGGAGAAGTGCCGGGCTCCTGGAAACCAGCCGGCAATGCCGCGGGGGGGGTGGTGGAGGAGGCCGGGGAAGGAGGTGCGGGCAGGCGGCCGCCGAAAAAGCGGCCGGCCGCACCTCCACCTTAAAGCGCCCCACTAAGGCTGCAGTACGGACCCGGTCTCTGAATGTTATTAGCGGCCGCCACGGAAGAGGTGGCCGCTACTGAAGATGGGGGTCGGGCCGGTGTCGGGGCGGAACCGGGGCACTGCGCACACCGATGACGTCATCAGTGGCGGCGCAGCGCTACCGGCTACCGCCGCAATTAGCGCGTCACTGAATTTAGCCCGAAGTTTCCAGACTGGCGCAGAAGCCCTCTTTGGGTGGTAACTGGGCGCAAAGCCCACTGAATTTCTAGGCCCTTGACTCTTATACTCCAATCACACTTGGAGTATTGTGCGCTGTTCTGGTCTCCATACTACAAAAAGGATATTGAAACACCAGAGAGAATGCAGAAAAGATTTACAAGGATGTTATCAGAAATGAGAGGATGCAACTATCAGGAGCATGATATCCAGCTCAGCTCCACGATGGTGGCAGCTCGCCCAAAATATTTAGAAGCTTGACCATGAAATTGTTTGGGCCTCTTGTTGGAGCCATTGGGTGGGCAGTGCAATTGCTCCACCCACCGTCTGCCTGATATGTGTTCCAGTTGAAAATTGCTCCTGTATACTACAAGACCTGGAAAGTAAGAAAGTTAAAGCTCTCACATTAAGCATAGGGCTGACTAGGCTAAGGGAGAACTCTAGTCAGAAAAGTGTATTTAGCCTGCAAATAGGGGTGGGTTGGTGAGCTTTGCTATTTCCTATGTTATGAGGAGCTTTACAAAATAAGGTAACATTCACTATAATTGTCATTCTCACATTCACGTATTATATGTAAAATAAATCAGTCTGTTGATTTATAATTGGCCTCATCTTACTAGAGTGTTCATCAGTCTGCCTTTTGGAAGATAGGAGAAATGCAAATCGGGGCACTTGTGAGGCTACATATCCAGTTCACATAAGAAGTTTTCATTTATACACTCCATAGATCATGCTATCATACGACTAGATATTGGGCAATAATGGTAGGGGTAGAAACATAGAGAAACATAGAGATAGGAACAGGAGTAGGCCATTCGGCCCTTCGAGCCTGCTCCGCCATTCAATGAGATCATGGCTGATCTTCATCTGAGATCTTAGCTGATCTTACCAGTTCAGTACCCCGTCCCCGCCTTTTCTCCGTAACCCTTAATCCCCTTAGCCTTCAGAAATATATCCAATTCTCTCTTGAAAATATTTATTGAATTAGCCTTCACAGCCCTCTGTGGCAGGGAATTCCACAGGCTCACCACTCTTTGAGTGAAGAAATTCTTCCTCATCTCTGTTTTAAATGATTTGCCCGCTATTTTTAGACTGTGGCCCCTGGTTCTGTGCTCCCCTGCCATTGGAAACATTCTCTCTGAATTCAGCCTGTCCAGGCCTGCCATAATTTTATATGTTTCGATGAGATCCCCTCTCAATCTTCTAAACTCCAGTGAGTACAAGCCCAAACTATTCAATCTCTCCTCGTAGGTCATTCCCGCCATTCCAGGTATCAGCCTGGTGAATCGCCGCTGCACTCTTTCCATGGCAAGAACATCCTTCCGCAGATGGGGCGACCAAAACTGTACACAATACTCCAGATGCGGTCTCACCAGCACCTTGTACAGCTGTAGTAAGGTATCCCTATTCCTATACTCGAACCCCCTTGATATGAAGGCCAACATACCATTTGCCTTCTTAATCGCCTGTTGCACCTGCATGCTCTCCTTCAGTGACTGGTGCACAAGAACACCCAGGTCCCTCTGCACTTCCCCATCTCCCAATCTATTGCCATTTAGATAATAATCTACCCTCCTGTTTTTACCCCCAAAGTGGATAACCTCGCATTTATCCACATTATAGTGCATCTGCCACGTATCCGCCCATTCCCCCAACCTGTCCAAATCGCACTGTAGCCTCCTGACATCCTCATCAGAGCCCACCCCTCCTCCTAGTTTAGTGTCGTCAGCGAATTTGGAAATATAATGGCTGGTATCGTATCTGCTACCCGTTATACTTCCCGCCCAGTATCAGTTCCATTGACTTCAATTGAACTGAATATCAAGCGCGTGTATAACAGGCAGCCGAGTGATATCACCCGTTTAGCACTACCACCCAAGACAAATTTGGATATTCAGGGAATTAAGGGATATGGGGTTAGGGCAGGATAGTGGAGTTCTGGTAGATGATCAGCCATGATCGTATTGAATGACAGAGCAGGCTCAAAAGGCCAAATAGCCTATTCCTGCTCCTATTTCTTATGTTCTTAAATCTCTACCCATAAACTCCTGATCATAAGAGATGCAGAGTTTGCCTATGGGAAAGACCAGCAACACTGAACCCCTGAGAATATCTAGTGCAGATCAAAATTTGTAACAATGGTTCTCTTTGGGATCTAGTGCACACCACTCACTACCATATTGCCATATCATTATATTCCACTGATTCAACACAGCACACCCAGTGATGGAAAGTTGGAACCTTCTGTGGCAGACTTAATAAACCATTAGCTGAGCCAGGCAGGTTTTCAACACTCCAGGACAATCCTGCTTGCCCATTGATGGGTGCTGGAGGGGTACGTCATAGAAACATAGAAACATAGAAGATAGGAGCAGGAGTAGGCCATTCGGCCCCTCGAGCTCGCTCCGCCAGTTAATGAGATCATGGCTGATCATCCAAATTCAGTACCCTGTCCCTGCTTTCTCCCCATATTCCTTATTCCTTTAGCCTCAAGAAATATATCCAACTCCTTCTTGAATATATTTAATGAATTGGCCTCAACTGCCCTGTGTGGCAGAGAATTCCACAGGTTCACCACTCTCTGGGTAAAGAAATTCCTCCTCATCTCAGTCCTAAATGGCTTATCCCTTATCCTTAGACTGTGACCCCTGGTTCTGGACTCCCCCGCCATCGGAAACATCCTTCCTGCATCTAGTCTGTCTAGTCCTGTTAGAATTTTATAAGTTTCAATGAGATCCCCTTTCATTCTTCTAAACTCTAGCGAATATAAGCCTAATCGACCCAATCTCTCCTCATACGTCATTCCTGCCATCCCAGGAATCAGTCTGGTGAATCTTCGCTGCACTCTCTCCATGGCAAGAACATCCTTCCTCAGATAAGGCGACCAAAACTGCACACAATACTCAAGGTGTGGTCTCACCAAGGCCCTGTACAAATGCAGCAAGACATCTTTGCTCCTGTACTCAAATCCTCTCGCTATGAAGGCCAACATACTATTTGCCTTCTTAACCACCTGCTGCATCTGCATGCTTACCTTCAGCGACTGGTGCACAAGGACACCCAGGTCTTATTGCACTTCCCCTTTTCCCAATCTATTGCCGTTCAGATAATAATCTGTCTTCCTGTTTTTGCCACCGAAGTGGATAACCTCGCATTTACCCACATTATACTGCATTTGCCATGCATCTGTCCAATCACCCAACCTATCCAAATCGTACTGGAGTTTCTCTGCATCATCCTCACAGCACACACACACACTCAGCCTTGTGTCATCTGCAAGCTTGGAGATATTACATCTAGTTCCTTTGTCTAGATCATTTATATATATTGTAAATAGCTGGGGTCCTAGCACCAATCCCTGTGGTACCCCACTAGTCACTGCCTGCCACTCGGAAAAAGACCCGTTTATTCCAACTCTTTGCTTCCTGTCTGCCAACCAGTTCTCTATCCAAGACAGTACCTTATCCCCAATCCCATGTGCTTTAACTTTACACGCTAATCTCTTATGCGGGACCTTATTGAAAGCCTTCTGAAAGTCCAAATACACCACATCCACTGGTTCCCCCTTATCTATTCTACCAGTTATATCCTCAAAATATTCCAGTAGATTAGTCAAGCATGATTTACCTTTCGTAAATCCATGTTGACTTTGTCCGATCCTGTCACTGTTTTCCAAGTGCTCTGCTATTACATCTTTATAATGGACTCTAGCATTTTCCCCACTACCGATGTCAGGCTTACCGGTCTATAATTCCCTGTTTCTTCTCTACCGCTCTTTTTAAATAGTGGGGTTACATTAGCTATCCTCCAATCCATGGGAACTGTTCCAGAGTCTATAGAATTTTGGAAGATGAGCAGCAATGCATCTACTATTTCTAGGGCTACTTCCTTAAATACCCTAGGATGTAGATTATCAGGCCCATGGGATTTATCAGCCTTTAATCCCATCAATTTCCCTAACACCATTTCCCTGCAAATACTGATTTCATTTAATTCCTCCCTCTCATTAGACCCTATGTTTCCCCGACATCTCTGGGAGGTTATTTGTGTCCTCCTTTGTGAAGACAGAACCAAAGTATGTATTTAATTGGTCTGCCATTTCTTTGTTCCCCATTATAAATTCCCCTGATTCTGACTGCAAGTGACCTACGCTTGATTTTAGCAATCTTGTTCTTTTCAAATAACTATAGAAACTTTTACACTCAGTTTTTATGTTCCCTGCAAGCTTACTCTCATATAATCTATTTTCCCCCTCTTAATTAATCCCTTTGTCCTCCTTTGCAGAATCCTAAACTGCTCCCAATCCTCAGATTTGCTACTTTTTCTGGCCAAATTATATGTCCTCTCCTTGGATCTTATGCTATCCCTAATTTCCCTTGTTAGCCACGGGTGAGTCATCTTTTTTGTTTTATTTTTATGCCAAACAGGGATGAAAAAATTCTGTAATTCATCCATGCGATCTTTAAATGTTTGCCATTGCCTATCCACCGCCAACCCTTTAAGTAATGTTCCCCAATCCATCCTAGCCAACTCGTGCCTCATACCCTCATAGTTTCCTTTATTTAAATTCAGGACTCTAGTCTCTGAGTCAACTCCTTCACTCTCCATTTTAATGAAGAATTCTATCATATTATGATTGCTCCACCCCACGTGTCCTTGCACAACAAGATTGCTAATTAATCCTTTCTCATTACATAATACCCAGTTTAAGATGGCCTGATCTCCAGTTGGTTCCTTGTCATATTGGTCCAGGAAACCATCTAGGAATTCCTCCTCCACGGTATTGTTACTAATTTGGTTAGACCAATCTATATGTAGATTAAAGTCACCCATGATAACTGCTGTGCCCTTATTGCACGCGTCTCTAATTTCCCATTTAATGCCATCCCCAACCTCAGCATTACTGTTTGGGGGTCTGTGTACAACTCCCACTAACGTTTTCTTCCCCATGGTATTTCTCAGCTCTGCCCATACAGATTCCACATTATCAGAGCTAATATCCTTCCTTACTATTGTGTTAATCTCCTCTTTAACCAGCAATGCTACCCCACTTCCTTTTCCTTTTTCCTGTCCTTCCTGAATATTGAATACCCCTGGATGTTGAATTCCCAGTCTTGGTCACCCTGGAGCCATGTCTCCATAATCCCAACTATAACATATCCGTTTACATCTATTTGCACAGCTAATGCATCCACCTTATTACGAATGCTCCTCGCATTAAGACACAAAGGCCTAGAATTTTGGTGGGCTGCGCCACCAGTTAGCACCTAAAGAGGGCACTCTGTGGCTTTAGCGCCACTGGCCATGCCTCCTGGGAAATTTAGCGGGGCGCTAATGGCGTTAGCCTGTAGCGCTGCGCCACCACCGATGACGTCATCAGTGTGCGCAGCACCCCGCTACCGCCCTGAACACGATATTGGGTTGCGCCCCCCCCCCCGTAGCGCTGGTCGCAAATCGCGACTGGTTCAGGGTGGCCTACCTGTGGCGGTAGTGGCGCAAATTAAAGGGGAGGTGTGGGGCAGCCATTTTTTTCGGAGGCCGCCTGCCAGCACCTCCTCGCGCCGCCCTCCCCGGCCTCCTGATCCACCCCCCCGGGCAGTGCTGGCTGTGTCCCGAGAGCCCGGCACCTCTCCTCGGTGCCGGGCTCTTTTGCTGGCACTCGCGATCGGAGATCGCGCTGGTGCAAGCCCCTCGCCTTTAAGAAGGGGAGGAAGGCCTACAGTACCGCAGCGTGCCGTGCCGCAGCGTGTGGCGCTGCGGCACGTTGCGCTGCGATATTCAGTGTCAGCACCCCAAGAGGGACGCGGGGCGTCTCGAGCAGCGCCCCGCTTCCGTTTGGGGTGCTCAAACTGAATATCTCGCTGGTGCTCCCGGCTCCTTCTGGGGTGGGACTTCCGGCGCCCAGGCGAGCTTGGCGCCCGGGTTGCCACCGAATTTTGAGGCCAAAGCCTTCAGGCTTGATTTTTTAACACTCTTAGGCCTAGAAATTCGGTTGTTAGTGCCGGCGATTAGCGCCTAATGAGTCCGAAATGTGGGGCGTTACCCAATGTTCGGGCGGGCACAATGAAGATAGCGACACCTCCCATATTGACTATACATTTAACGCCTGCGCTAACTTTTAGCACGCGCCCGCGTGCGCAGGCAGATCATGACGTCATTTCAGTGTGCAACGCCTTTTAGGCGCCCCTGACCAGATATTCGGTGGCGCCCGGAACCTTTCCACCTAGCGCTATTAGTGACAGTTCGATGGAACGTTACCAGGCCCTTCTCGGAGTCGGGGGGCGCTATTTAAAGGGGACAGCTCTAGTATAAAAGCTGCAGCCACTTGGCCTGTTCATTGTGATCGTTGCTGGAGAGAGTTGGTGAGCTACTGTTGAGCAGATTTTTTGGGATTTAGCCTTAGAATACTTGGGACCTTCAGACCTGTCCAGAGCAGTTGGAGGGCTACACCTAACAGCGTTTTGCCCGACTGGCATCGGAATGGGAGCTGCTTTGGAGGGCCACGTCCTCATGGCCGGACACTTTGAAGGGGCACAGAGACGGCGGGAGAGAGGGCCGGGATTGGCCAGAAGGAGGAGGGGCAATGGAGGTCGGCCAATCCGAGGGTACACTGCGAGGGTATTCAGGCAGCAGGTGTCATACCTTGCCATGTCGGAGGAGCAATGTGTTCGAAGGCTCCGATTCGGTAAGGAGGTTGTAACTGAGCTGTGCCACCTGCTTGCTGAGGATCTGCAGCCGCGTCTACGGTGCAGGACCTCTCTGTCGGTGGCCGTCAAAGTGACTTGCCCTCAATTTCTATGCCAGCGGATCCTTTCAGTCAGCCACTGGGGACATTGCGAATATCTCTCAGTTTGCAGTGCATTGTTGCATCCGGCAAGTGACAGCTGCCCTTTATAGAAGAAGGCGTCAATTCATCACCTTCCCTCTGACCCTAGAGAAGCAGGCAGAGCGCGCGCAGGGCTTCGCTGCTATTGCGGACTTCCCCATGGTGCAGGGGGCGATTGATTGCACACACGTGGCTTTGCGGGCGCCATTACTGAATCCTGAGGATTTCCGCAACCGCAAGGGGTTCCACTCCCTCAATGTGCAGCTGGTCTGTGACCACCGCCAAATGATCATGGCAGTCAACGCCCAATTCCCAGGGAGCAGCCACGATGCGTTCATCCTGCGGCAGACCTCAGTTTGTGACCTTTTTGAGGGGCCGGCTCACCCACGAGGCTGGCTTCTTGGGGACAAGGACTATCCTCTCTGCCCATGGCTGATGACACCACTCCGTTTGGCCGCCACCCCAGCAGAAGAGCTGTACAACAGCAGCCATCAGGCGACCAGGAACATTGTGGAGCACACTATTGGTGTGCTCAAACAGCGTTTCCTCTGTCTAGACCAGTCGGGGGGAGCCCTGCAGTACTTGCCGGAGCAAGTGGGTCACATCGTCATCGTCTGCTGCATGCTCCACAACTTGGCCATTCGACGCACCCAGCCAATGCCAGCTGTCCCTCAAGGTCCAGCAGAGCAGGCGGACGAGGAGGAGGAGGAGGAGGACGAGCAGGCGGACGAGGAGGAGGAGGAGGAGCATGCGGACGAGGAGGAGGAGGAGGAGAAGGAGGAAGATGGGAGGGCTCCTGAAAGTGGAGGGGCCATCCATCAGAGGCTCATCAGGACTCGGTTCGAGGCCCCTCTGACGGAATGATGGGTGTCATTCGTCCTGCGCACTTCGGATCTTTCAAAGCCTCTGAAGGCCAGCATTGTTGTGTATGTACCTTTAAGGGAATAACTGGTCTTAGACTGCAGTACCGGCAGTGACCACCCCTGTATAAAAGGCCCTAGCAGGTTTCTGTATTTTCAGTCTGACGCTGCCTCCTGTTCAGTAAAGTACCTGTTAAACTGTTCTCCCGAAGTCCGTGTATTATTGAGGCGCGGACTTTACAGTGGCGACGAGTAAGTTCGAACTCACCTGCAGTGTGGCATTATCTCACGGGGATCTCGCCTGAGAGGAGGGCCCTGGAAGGTCGTAGTCTGAGCAACGGGCGTCGACCGAGGGCAACTGCCCAAAGAATTCATCGGTGTTCGGAGAATTGCGGGAGAGACTGTGGTTCCAGCGAATCGTGCTGGTAGCAGGTAGCGCGCTGACCCTTCCGGACTGCGGCGGGCTCAAGCTCGATCGAGCGGCTCTACAAAACGGGCCGCACAGTGTCGCCGGGAAAAGAAAACAAGAGAGAGAGGGTGGAGCATACAGGGCGCGGTCGGTGCTCAAGAACAGGACAGCGGAGAGAAACTAAACGGGGGGAAGGAAAGCGAGACGCGCCGAAGCTGCGGGTCGCTGCCATTACCCCGTAGAACGCTAGGAGCAGCGTGGCAGTAAGGGGAAGAAGCAAAAGCGCGGGAGGCGCCATTTTATCCCATTGGGGAAGAAGCAAAAGCGCGGGAGGCGCCATTTTAAATCACCCAAGATGCCGAAAAGTGGCAGTATTACTACTTTCGACAACGAGGTAGAAGACTGGACCACGTATGTGGAAAGAATTGAAGTGTACTGCAAGGCAAATGAGGTGGCCGATGGAAAGAGGGCGTCGGTATTATTAAATCTGATGGGTGCGAGTACGTACGGCCTATTGCGGAATTTAATTACCCCAGCTAAACCAATGGAGAAAAGTTTTGAGGAGATTGTTCATATCTTACAGGAACACCTAAACCCTACACCACTGCTGATAGCAGAAAGATTCAAGTTCCATAAAAGAAACCAGCACAAAGATGAGAGCAACGCTGACTATCTTACGGAACTACACAAGTTATCGAAGCGCTGCCAGTTCGGAGCAGGACTGGCAGACACCTTACGGGATAAGTTTGTCTGCGGGCTCCAGAGTGAAGGAGCCCAGAAACGACTACTTTCAAAAAAGGACCTGACGCTAGAACAGGCTTTCAGCGTGGCAGTATCCTACGAAGCAGCAGCACGGGGAGCTGCGGAAATACAACAGAAACCACAAGAATACAGCACTAACGAAATGGCGTATGGAGCCGAAAAGTGCTATCGCTGCGGCAGAACAACCCATGAGCAGAAGGAATGCTGGTTTAAAGACAAAATATGCAGGCAATGTGGAAAAATGGGACACATAGCAAGAGTCTGCAGGTCGGGAAAGAAGACCAACACGACAAGAACTACTAAGGAACAGTACAGGAAAGTAAAGAAACTGACAGATAGTAGTTCAGAAGATCAGGAGAGTGATCAGGACTCCGGGAGCAGGAGACTAAGTTGTTTAAAGTTACACAACGTGATCGCAAAGGAAGATCACCGAACCATTTGGGTCACCCTCATGATAGCAGGGTCCCCAGTGAAGATGGAATTGGACACAGGATCAGCCCTAACTGTCATGAATCGACGAGACTATGAGCGGCTATTCTCACACATACCCTTAAAGGACACGTCCATTGTATTGAAGACATACATGGGGCAAAAGGTTTACCCCAGAGGAAAAATAAGGGTGCCAGTTGAATATAACGGAAAGGAAACACAGAAACTATACATGTATATACTACGAGATGGAGGACCACCATTATTGGGACGTGAATGGATCCGAAAACTACAATTGGATTGGCATTCCATTCTGGCACTAACTGTAACTGACAAAAAAGATGATGATGTCGCACCTGGACGTCTGTCACAAATTCTATCTGACGCGGAAGAGGTGTTCCAACAAGGACTTGGGACTCTAAAAGGAGTAAAGGCAACCATAAAGATTGAGGATAACGCAACCCCAAAATTTTTCAAGGCCAGACCGGTGCCATACGCGATCCGCCCAGCTGTGGAAGCTGAACTGGAGAGTCTGGAGCGTTCGGGGGTGCTGTCTAAGGTGGACTGGAGCGAGTGGGCCACACCCATCGTTCCAGTAATGAAGAAAGCATTGAGCAGCACGCCTGGGGAGCCAAGGAAGGTTCGCATCTGTGGGGACTTCAAGGTGACTGTGAACCCAGTCCTGCACACAGTACAGTATCCGCTTCCATGGATAGAAGACATTTTCGCCTCACTATCTGGAGGGAAACGTTTTACGAAGATTGACCTGGCTCAAGCCTATCTACAAATGGAGGTGGAAGAAGCATCTAGGAAATACCTCACGATAAACACTCACAAAGGCCTTTACCAGTACAATCGACTGGTATTCGGGGTAGCATCGGCCCCGGCTATTTGGCAGAGGGCAATGGAACAAGTCCTGCAAGGGATCCCGGGGACCCAGTGTTATTTGAACGACATCCTGGTTACGGGCGAAAATGACAATGAACACCTTGCAAACCTGGAACAGGTGCTCACGAGATTGCAGGAATATGGGCTACGAGCCAACCGTCCCAAATGCGAGTTCTTCAGGAGACAAATCTCGTATTGTGGCCACATGATTGATAAGGAAGGGTTGCATAAGTCGCCGGACAAGATTGAGGCTGTAGTCAAGGCTCCAGCACCGGAAAATGTGTCGCAACTGAGGTCGTTCCTCGGGTTGGTGAACTACTACCATAAGTTCTTGCCGAATTAATCCACAATTCTGCACCCACTGAACGCCCTGCTTCAAACTGGTGTAACATGGAAATGGAGTGATGAGTGTAAGCGTGCCTTTCAGGAATGTAAATGCCTAATCACTTCAAAAGAAGTATTGGCCCACTACAACCCAACACTACCGATTCGGTTGGCATGTGATGCGTCACCTTACGGCATTGGAGCGGTGCTGTCACACAAATTCCGTGACGGTTCAGAGAGGCCAATAGCCTTTGCATCGCGCTCGCTAACCTCAGCCGAGCGTAACTACGCCCAGATTGACAGGGAGGCCCTCAGCCTGGTGTGGGGGGTGAAGAAGTTCAATCACTATCTGCATGGGCAGAAATTCACCCTACTGACTGATCATCAACCCCTGGTCTCAATTTTTAACCCAATGAAGGGCGTTCCGGTGATGACGGCGCAACGGCTGCAATGATGGTCACTTTTTCTAGGGGCACATCAGTATGACATAGAGTACAAGGGTACGAAACAACATGGAAACGCTGATGGGCTTGAGCCTACCGTTGCCTATGGCGGAAGAAACACCGGCAGTGGACCCTGTGGAGATATTCCATGCGACCATAGTCGAATGTTTGCCTGTTACAAACGCAAGTATTGAGAAGGAAACCCGAAATGACCCGACACTCTCTCGGGTCTATGATTTGACGGTGAAGGGATGGCCAGCATATGGCGACTCACTGTTGCCAGCATTCTCACCAAGGAGAGAACAGCTGTCAGTGTGCTGGGGAACCTTGATGTGTGGATCCCGAGTGGTAATTCCACCCAAGTTGAGAGATAGAGTGCTCAATGAGCTTCACGAGGGTCATCTGGGAGGGGTAAAAATGAAGAGCCTAGCCAGGGCATTTGTGTGGTGGCCGGGAATCGATAAAGAAATCGAGGATATGACCAAGAGATGCACAGGATGCCAGAAGGTCCAAAACGCTCCACCACAGGCCCCGCTACATCCATGGGAGTGGCCCTCATCTCCATGGCAACGGGTACACATTGATTTCGCTGGTCCATTTATGGACTCAATGTTCCTAATCGCTGTGGACGCCCATTCGAAATGGCCAGAGGTCATTAAAATGTCCTCCACCACCACGGAGAAAACTATTGCAGTCCTAAGGACCATCTTCGCCAGGAATGGGTTGCCAGAACAGGTTTGTTCCGACAATGGCCCACAGTTTGTGTCCGAGGATTTCCGGAGGTTCCTGAAGAATAATGGGGTGAAACATTACACATCTGCCCCATATCATCCAGCCACAAATGGATTGGCTGAGAGGTTTGTTCAGACCTTTAAAAAGGCCATAAAGGCAATGTATAATGACGACATACCACTGCAACACAAGGTGGATAACTTCTTGCTTGCTTACCGGAATGCGACACATGCAGTAACCAACCAAACTCCAGCCGTACTGTTTTTCAACCGGAGACTAAGATGTCGCTTGGATTTGCTGAAACCAAACATAAGACGAGATGTTGAGGATAAGCAGTTCCAGCACATAAATGAGAAGCCAACCAGGAGCTTCAAGATAGGGCAACCAGTCTTGGCCCGCGATTAGCGAACAGTAAAATGGCAGCCAGGAACGATATGTACACAGCAGGGACCACTAATGTACACAGTGGACATTGGAGAGAGCATCGTGAGACGCCATGCTGACCAGATTCTAGAGTCACAGGAACAAGCCAAACCTATACCACAAGCATGTGCACCTGGTAATGAGCCCGAAGTACAGATTGCGTCTACCTCAGAAGCAGGGGTATTGGAAGCTGACGAACCAACCAATGACAATGAGCCAGAATTGACTCCACCGCCAGAACAGGATACTCGAGAAAGGCGCTATCCAGTCAGGATCAGGAAGCCTCCTCAAAGACTGAACTTATAAATGACTATTTCAGTTGATGTATATATTACTGAGAAAATTGTAATTGTAATTAGTTATTATTTAGTTGTTAAATGAATGTTATGTACTGTTTATCTAAAAGGGGAGGAATTGTTGTGTATGTACCTTTAAGGGAATAACTGGTCTTAGACTGCAGTACCGGCAGTGACCACCCCTCTATAAAAGGCCCTAGCAGGCTTCTGTATTTTATGTCAGACGCTGCCTCCTGTTCAGTAAAGTACCCGTTAAACTGTTCTCCCGAAGTCCGTGTATTATTGAGGCGCGGACTTTACAAGCATGACTGTAAAAATAACGTGTACCATTGCAAATTAAAACTTTTCTTTATTGTCAAAAATGTCCTTCCTTCCAGCATAACAACGTCATGTCAACAGAAACCATAACTAACAAAATAACAGTTAACTCTTCGGCAAAGCCGCAAAACTAAACAAACCATTTCCAACAATCACAACAGGTGAGGGAGTCCTTGAATTTGGCCAAAGAAATGTCTCAGCACCTCTCTCTACTGCTGGCCCCTTGATGGAGAACGACTTCTCTTTCGCGGTCGGCCCCTTCCCTCCCTGCTGCTCCTACGTAATTGAACACCAGTGGCGGGGTCAAGGCTTGGGGACGCCTGCTGACTGTGTGGAAGAGCAGAAGCCCCTGAGGGACGGCCTGGATGACCTCTGGTCTTGGAGGGTGCGGAGGCTGGCTGCTTGATCTGGGCATGGCTGGAAGCAGTGTGCACTGCAGGTGGTGGCAGCTGCACTGCAGATGTACCAGCGGTGGCATGAGCAATGGTCACCTGCCGAGAGAGGACACCTGCACCATGGTCGGACGACACACTGGCTCTCTGAGGGGACCGGTTCGGCTCATCCGCCACAATCGACTGCTCCACTGATTCCTGGCCTCGTATGGTACTGGAAGGGCCCGGTGTGATCCTAGCTGATACAGATAGGGTGGCTGCAGTGAGAGTTCGCGTTGCCTCAATCTGGGTGTGGACGAGGCCAGCAAGTGACTGCGTGGCAGCAGTGAGGACCTGTGTGGCAGGTGCCAGTGCTTCGGAGAAGAGCTGGACAGTTCTTTCCATTGCTTCAGACAAGGCCGGAGCAGTCCGTTCCACTGCCTCGGACAAGCCCTGGACAGACATTTCCAGGGATTATCCGAAGCTCTGAACAGTCCTTTCCATAGCAGCCTCGAAGCCCTGGACAGTCCTTTCCATTGCTGCCCCGAAGCCCTGGACAGTCCTCTCCATTGCTGCTCCAAAGTCCAGCACACTCTTTGCCAGTGTTTCTATCGACTGAGGCATCCTCCCCACTGCAGCCATCAGCTCAGTGTGCCTGAGCCGGGCCTGGGTGCTCATTTCAGCCAGGCTACGCACCTCCTCTGCACTCTGTGCAGCAGTCATCGCTCCCTGCCTTGCCCTCCGGGGAGCCGGTGGCCGAACTTGCCTACCCCCCTCGCGTTGCTGCAGGCCGCTTGTTCCGGCAACTGGCTCATCATCAGAGCACCCCCCCACTCCCCTCCAGGGAACTATTATCCCCAGTCTGCAGATGTGTTGGCTCCCCTGAGGCTGGAACGGATGCTCCGGCTTCCTCCTGATCCTCGCCTCCGGAGGCACTGGCACTGGCAGCTTCAGGGCGCAGATCCCGAGTTGGTGATGCAGCATCTGAAAGCAGGGAGGTCGAAGAGTGGCTTTAGCAAAAGGACAGGTTGGCGGCAAGGCATGCCAGATTGTGGCAAGGCTCTGACATGGCTGCACACTGAGAAAGCATGCTGGCGGGGGGGCCAAGTGGAAGGAGACAGCTGAAAAAGGTGAGAGCCTTACTCTCGCTGTCGACAATGGGGTCGGCAGCTGCAGTGGTAACAGGACCACTCAGACGTCCTCCAAGAATCTGGTGCACTCTCTCCTCAAGATCCGTGAGAGTGACCACTTGTGGAGGTCCGCCACCGGTTCGAAGCTGGTCCTTGCGGATCGTCGCCAGCTTGGACTGCAGGGGAAAGAAGGGGAAGTTCTGTTACATGATGCCCTGACTGATCATCTCATGCCCCCCTTGGTGCAAGAGCCCTTACATGATGCCTTGAGTGATCATCTCATGCCCCCCATGGTGCAAGAGCCCTTACATGATGCCTTGAGTGATCATCTCATGCCCCCCATGGTGCAAGAGCCCTTACATGATGCCTTGAGTCAAATGTGCATGTGTGTGCCCAGAAAGGGCCATGGGTGCTTCCTGACAGATGGCCATTGGGGCATCATGGCTACAGGGTGCGCGAAGTCAGGTGCAGATGGAGGGAATCAGAAGTTTGCATAAACAACACTCACCCTAACGACCCGAGTGAGGTCGTTGAATTTCTTCCTGCACTGAACAGGGCTCCTGGTTGCCATGCTGCTGGAGTTGACCCTCTGACAAACATCCCTCCAAGCTCGGCGGTACTCCTTTTGATTCGGCCTCCTGCCATTGTCAGGATAGAGAACATCTCGACGGCGCTCCACTGCGGACACCAACTGCTCCAGAGCCTCAGTGCTGAAGCGCTCTGCTCTCTGTCTCACCTTCTCCATCTTGACCAAGTTTTTTGCGCCAGAGAAGGGCGAGTGTCGATTCTGAGGCCTACAGGGTGATGAGTGTGGAAGCTGAGGCTGACTGACCCACCCCTTAAAGAGCCGGCCGGCGCCTGGAAGTCTCGTGGTTATCGGTAATTGAGATCACCTGCGCTGCGCCCGTCCGCGCCGATATTGGGTAGCGCCAGAAGTTTTGCGCCTTAGGAGGCCCGTGCAATGTCTGAATTCACGCCTCAATCCCCTTTGGGGGCGATGCAACCCAATATCGCACCAGGCGGCGATAAGTTTCGTCTGGCTATAAACTTTGCGCAGCGCCATTTCTAACGCCTCAAGCGGGGCTATACCCAATTTCTAGGCCTTAGTCCTTTTAGAATTCTTATTTACTGTGGCCCTGTTTGATTTACACCCTTGATTTCTCTGCCTTCCACTTTTGCTTTTCTCCTTCCTGTCTTTTGTTTCTATCCTTGCTCCCCTTTCCTCTGTCTCCCTGCACAGGTTCCCAACCCCCTGCCATTTTAGTTTAAACCCTCCCCAACAGCACTAGCAAACACTCCCCCTAGGACATCACTTCCGGTCCTGCCCAGGTGCAAACCGTCCAGTTTGTACTGGTCCCACCTCCCTCAGAACCGGTTCCAATGTCCCAGGAATTTGAATCCCTCCCCCTTGCACCATTCCTCTAGCCACATATTCGTCTGAAATATCCTTCTATTTCTACTCTGACTAGCACGTGGCACTGGTAGCAATCCTGAGATTACTACCTTTGAGGTCCTATTTTTTAATTTACCTCCTAACTCCCTATAATCAGCTTTTAGGACCTCATCCCATTTTTTACCTATATATTTGGTACCTATATGCACCACAACAACTGGCTGTTCACCCTCCCCCTCCAGAATGCCCTGCAGCCACCCCAAGGCATCCTTGACCCTTGCACCAAGGAGGCAACATACCATCCTGTGGTCTCGTTTGCGGCCGCAGAAACACCTATCTATTCCCCTTACAATAGAATCCCCTATCACTATAGCTCTCCCACTCTTTTTCCTCCTGTCCTGTGCAGCAGGACTACCCATGGTGCCAGGAAATTGGCTGCTGCTGCCTTCCCCTGATAAGCTATCTCCCTCAACAATATCCAAAGTGGTATATCTGTTTGAAAGGGGGGTGGCCACAGGGGACCCCTGCACTACCTGCCTGCACCTACTACTCTGCCTGGTGGTCACCCATTCCCTTCCTGCCTGTGCAGCCTTTACCTATGGTGTGACTAACTCCCTAAACGTGCTTTCCATGATCTCCTCAGCATCGCGAATGCTCCAGTATGTATCCATTCGCAGCTCCAGCGCCGCAATGCCATCTCCCAGTAGCTGCAGCTGGTTACACTTCCCACACACATGGTTGTCAGGGACACAGGAATTGTCCCTGATTTCCCACATATTGCAGGAAGAGCATGCCATGGGGCCGAGGTGTCCTGCCATGAATTACCCTTAAATTAATTCAAATTAAATTAAATCAAATCAATACCACTAATTACACTACAATTAAATGATATGCTCAAGGGCCCTTGTTTACTACCACTCCCTGCTACACAACAGAGACCCTAGGAACTTTAAACAACTAAAATTAAGTTTGGAAAAATGCGAGAAAGAGAGAAATACTCACCAACCAGTCACTTACCTGCTTTCTGGTGATGTCACACTTCGATTACTTTTTACTTCTCACTGCTGCCACCGGTGTGTCTGGGCTGCTCTCTCTCTCCCCGCTCCTTAACTCCTCGGTCTCTGCGCTCAATCTCCACCCAGAGCCGCTCTCGCTGCTGCCACTGGTGTGTCTGGGCCGCTCTCTCTCCCCGCTCTTTAACTCCTCGGTCTCCGCGCTCAGTCTCCACCCAGGGCTGCTCTCGCTGCTGCTGCCGGTGGGTCTGGGCCGCTCTCTCGCCCCACTCTTTAACTCCTCGGTCTCTACGCTCAGTCTCCACCCAGGGCCGCTCTCACTGCTGCCGCCGGTGTGTCTGGACCGCTCTCGCTCCCCGCTCTTTAACTCCTCGGTCTCCGCGCTCATTCTCCACCCAGGGCCGCTCTCGCTGCTGCCGCTGGTGTGTCTGGACCGCTCTCGCTCCCCGCTCTTTAACTCCTCGGTCTCCGCGCTCATTCTCCACCCAGGGCCGCTCTCGCTGCTGCCGCCGGTGTCTGTCACTGGGGCAAGCCAATGCCCTAATGCTCCTTGCTGGACAAGCATTGGAAGCTTGCCAAGGCTCTGCCTTAGTAAACAGTGCAATTTTAGCTGGTTAAACTCCAGAAGCACCCCTATGTATCCTTAGGTGCCCCGAAGTGGAGTATGTCTAAGTAAAAATCTATGCACCCCATTTTAGGCAAGCAGAGACTCTGCAGATTTATCAGCAGCTTAGCTTGGTGACTTTTAAGCATGGTAATGGATATCTGTGCATTTCACTCATGATTCAAAAATTAAAATTCTCAGGCAAATCAATATATCCACAGAAATCACTTCGCTGACAGAGTTTATTGTACCCAGGCAAATTAATGAAGACACAACAATCATTGCACTTGGGCACCTAGCCAAATCATTTGTATCCACAGAAATAACTGCATCTAGACAAATCACTGCACCTAACAAAATCACAGTATAAATAGAAATCACCGTACCCTCTGAAATCACCGCACCCTCTGAAATCACCGCACCCTCTGCAATCACCGTACTCTCTGAAATCACTGCACCCTCTGAAACCACCGTGCCCTCTGAAATCATTGCATCCTCTGAAATCAGTGCACCCTCTGAAATCACTGCACCCTCTGAAATCACCGTACCCTCTGAAATCACTGCATCCTCTGAAATCACCGCACCCTCTGAAATCAGTGCACCCTCTGAAATCACCGCACTCTCTGAAATCACCGCACCCTCTGAAAACACCGTACCAGAGAAAATTACCGTAGTCAGGTAAATCACTGTAGATATTGAGCCAAATTAAGAGTCTAGCCCATGGGTAGACCTTCGGCATCAGGCCGCAGCAAGGGAGCAGAGAGGAGGGAGAGAGGGATCGAAATGGCAGGGGTTGGGGTGGAAATCAGAGGCCAGAGGCAAGAGGCAAGATTGGAGGCCGGGGTCGGGGAAGATCGGAAGCCTCGTGAAGGAGATCGGAAGAGTTGGGGGGAGATCAGAAGGGTCGGGTGGGGGATCGGAAGAGTTGGGGGGGCTTTGGAAGAGTTTGGGGGGAGATCGGAAGGGTCGGGGTGGGGGAGATCAGAAGTGTTGGGGGAGATTGGAAGAGTTGGGGGGGAGATCGGAAGGGTCAGGGTGGGGGATCGGAAGGGCTGGGGGTGAGGTTGGAAGGGTCGGGGGGGAGATCGGAAGGGTCGGGGGTGAGGTTGGAAGAGTTGGGGGGATCGGAAAGGTCGGGGTGGGGGATCGGAAGGGTAGGTGGGGGAGATCAGAAGAGTCAGGGGAAAGATCGGAAGGGTCAGGGGGGTGTTTGATCGCAGGGAAGTTGGTGAAGCAGTTAAACTGTATCCAGCAAGTAAGTGGAAAAGCACTTACGTCCTGGATCCAGCAGTCCTCGCCTCCCTTTAGCCGACGGGTTTCCCAAGGCCCGGAAAACTCGTCCGGCCAGGGTTAAATGTGAGTCATGCAGCTTCATTATAATATTTAAAATGCCAGCCCACCTCCTGGGAGCGGGTTGGTTACCCGCCCCATCCCGCCTCCATTAAAACCGGAATGGGCGGGTTGGAGTCTGGATACAGATTTTTACCATTTTAACATCCCACTAGGCACAAACCCGCCTATTTTGGGGGGTTAAAATTCTCCCCAACTTTTCAGGTCGATGACCTTTCATCAGATCTTACACCTTCTCTAGACCCATCTTTTGTTTCTTTACTTGTCCCATTACCATCCCCTTTTGCCTCGCACCATTAGCCCTTTTGTCATTTAATCGCTCCTCCCTTCCACCCTATCACAGACCTTCCCTTTTGCTCTTTCCTCCCCTCCCCCACTTTCCCTGCCTCTGTACTTGCTTAAACCCTGTTACATTGCTGCTGCCTGTGAGTATTTTCCAGCATTTTCTTTTTTATTTCAGATTTCTAGCATCTGCAGTATTTTGCTTTTGTATTAGTATAAAATAGACATGTCATTTTAATATTCTTCTGTATCTGGCCAAAAGCTTGTCCATGACAACAATGATAAATTCATCAGGAAATGAGAGATCTCACAATTTATTGAACAGTACAACTAAATGAAGTAAACCAGTTTAAAGGGTAGGCACGTTAATTAAAAAAACACTGAACAGTGTCAGCGTGGTATTTACAGAGAACAAAGGAGGTGTTGACAGAAACCAATTACAGTGATGGATCCTCCTACACCTTCCTCATACACTGTGTCTTTTATAAACTCATTAACAATTCATGGCCAGATGACACAGGGAATTATTCACTCAGAAAGATCTCTCTGTTAATGCACAATGGACCGTTGTCCCAAACTACAGCACAGTGTGTGTACGCGTGTGCCGGTCAGATTAGAATTAATTGGCTGTGCTCTCCCAATGACTCAGTGGGTAAATGCACTTCATGGTGTGGTACTGAGCCACACAACTAAGGAATGTCCCAGGTTT
Source organism: Somniosus microcephalus (assembly GCF_052327205.1). NCBI lineage: Eukaryota > Metazoa > Chordata > Chondrichthyes > Squaliformes > Somniosidae > Somniosus > Somniosus microcephalus. The sequence goes on along the minus strand of NW_028225817.1, from coordinate 60,328 downwards.
AAATTCCAGTCTGCTGAGTTTGTTGATCACAGCTGGAATGTCAGTAGAGGTGCTACAATTAGCCTCTGGTACCAAGGGGAATAATCAACCAGGGCTCACGCTCCTGAACACTGGCTAGTGATCCTTACTGAAATGTGCACGGATGTGGCTGGCAGCTAAAGACAGGGTCAACATTCTGAAATTCAGGTCTGCACTAGATATTTTCTCAGGCTTAATATGTTCGATCTGTCCCATAAGCGGATCGCATACTCCTTATGATTAGGAGTTTACCGTTACTGGTCAATATCTAGTTCTGTGGGAGTGCGATTTAGGTCCTGAACAATTATCGATAGGTAACAAATTCAGCTGAAGACAACAAAAGCTATTATCAGAGCAGCCAAAGAGGATGGTGGATAGGTGTCATAGTAATAGGAAGGCCTTGCTTTAGCTATGTTACGAGCCAGAAGGATATAAATGACTATATAGGGCCTTTGAAGGATTCCACAGGGACGATTCAAATGGAGTCCCATTATATGGCAAAAGTTTTAAATGGTTATTTTGCATCAGTCTTCATTAAAGATGATTTTGGATTATCAATAATGCTATTTCTAAACATGCAAAAGTGGGTGCAGATATAGTCCTGGTTAGAATTAGTAATCTCAACATGGTTTGGGCTGCTGGCCTTGACAGCATTCATTCCAGGGTGGTCAAAAAAATGGGAGCTGCGCTATGTGAGCCACTTGCTCATATATTTAATAACTCACTGGGGTCTGGGATGTTTCCCATGGACTGGAGTCAGACCAATGTGGCAGCAATATTTTAAAAAGGCAATCACTTCGAAATTTGTTGGCGCCACATGATAAAGTCACCCAACAATTTTATATCTGTTTACAGGTGTAAAACAGACACCTATCTCACGCTGGTCGTGCACCATCTGCCAAATTGGATCGGGCTCCTGCTTAGGCATCCAATGCCTGTGCTGGAAGTATTCAAGACAGTAACAAGGGTCCTATGCTTGTTGTAAGAGCCTTTTGTGAAATTGGTCTTCCCCAGTGTTTGACATGCCACATGATAAACTCACCCAGCAAGTTTACATTTGTCCAAATGCTCAGTCACTCTGTCCCTAATAACAGATTCTAGTAACTTCTCCATAACAGACATTAGATTAACAGAAATAACAACAGAAAACGCTGGAAAAACTCAGCAGGCCAGGGCAGCATCCGTGGAGAGAGAAACAGAATTAACATTTCAGGTCGAAGACCCTTCATCAGAACTGGAAAAAAAGCAGGAAAAGGGATAGATTTTAAAGCAAGTGGGGCTGGGAAAAGGGGGAGGGGATGAAAGAACAAAAGGGAAGGTCAGTGAGAGCAGGAGAGATTAAGAGACATTGAGAGACATTAAGAGACATTCAAGGAATAAAGGATGGCTCTAGATGAAGTGTGAATGGCCCTGGCAGAATGAAGGACAGCTGCCATGTGGGAGGGAAGAAATGAGGAGGAAAGTGTGGATTAAAAAAAAGAGAAAAAAGAAATATATATATATGTGATAGGGGCCGAGGTTATGATCTGAAATTGTTGAACTCTATGTTGAGTCCAGAGGGCTGTAGAGTGCCTAATCGAAAGATGAGGTGCTGTTCCTCGAGCTTACGCTGAGCTTCCGTGGAACAATGAAAGAGGCTGAGGACGGTGAGGTCTGAGTGGGAATGGGGCGGTGAATTAAAGTGACAGGCCACCGGGAGCTCGGGGTCCCCCTTACGGACTGAACGGAGGTGTTCCGCAAAGCGGTCACCCAATCTGCGTTTGTTCTCCCCAATGTAGAGGAGACCACATCATGAGCAGCGAATACAGTATACTAATTTGCAGGAAGTACAAGTAAATCTCTGTTTCACCTGGAAGGGGTGTTTGGGGCCCTGGACAGTGGGAAGGGGGTAGGTATAAGGGCATGTTTTGCATCTTCTGCGCTTGCACGTGAAGGTGCCGGGCGAAGGGAAAGGGGTGCTGGGGGTGGTAGAGGAGTGGACTAGGGTGTCGCAGAGGGAGCGGTCCCTACGGAATGCTGAAAGGGGAGGTAAGGGGAAGATGCGTTTGGTGGTGGGATCACGCTGGAAGTGGCGGAAATGGCGGAGGATGATCCGTTGAATGTGGAGGCTGGTGGGGTGAAAGGTGAGGACAAGGGGAACTCTATCGTGGTTCCGGGAGAGAGGGGCAGGGGTGAGGGCAGAAGTGCGGGAGATAGAACAGACACGGTCGAGGGCCGTGTCAACCACAGTAGAGGGGAATCCTCGGTTGAGGAAAAAGGAAGACATGTCGGAAGCACTGGTATGGAAGTTGACATCGTCAGAGCAGATGCGGTGGAGACGGAGAAACTGGGTGAACGGAATAGAGTCCTTACAGAAGGCGGGGTGGGAGGAAGTGTAGTCCAGGTAGCTGTGGAAGTCAGTGGGCTTGTAGTGAATGTTTGTCAATAACCTATCTCCAGAGATGGAGATGGAGAAGTCGAGGAAGGGAAGGGAAGAGTCTGAGATGGACCATGTGAAGGTGAGGGAAGGGTGGAAATTGGAAGCAAAGTGAATGAAATTTTCTAGTTCAGGGTGAGAGCAGGAAACGGCAGCGATACAGTCATCAATGTACCGGAAAAAGAGGTGAGGGAGGGGACCCGAGTAGGACTGGAACAAAGAGTGTTCCACATATCCCACGAAAAGGCAGGCATAGCTAGGACCCATACGGGTACCCATAGCAACACCTTTGATTTGGAGGAAATGAGGGGAGTCAAAGGAGAAGTTGTTCAATGTGAGAACAAGTTCAGCCAGGCGGAGGAGGGTGGTGGTGGATGGGGACTGGTTGGGCCTCTGTTCAAGGAAGAAGCGGAGCGCCCTCAAGCCATCCTGGTGGAGGATGGAGGTGTAGAGGGATTGTACGTCCATAGTGAAAAAGAGGCGGTTGGGGCCGGGAAACTGGAAACTGTTAAAGTGACGGAGGGCGTCGGAAGAGTTGCGGATGTAAGTGGGAAGAGACTGGACAAGGGGAGAAAAAATAGAGTTGAGATAGGAAGAGATAAGTTCCGTGGGCAAGAACAGGCTGAAACGATGGGTTTACCAGGGCAGTCCTGTTTGCGGATCTTGGGAAGGAGGTAGAAGTGAGCTGTGCAGGGTTGGGGAACTATGAGGTTGGTGGCCATGGGGGGAAGATCTCCAGAGGAGATGAGGTCAGTGACAGTCTTGGAAACAGTGGCTTGATGTTTGGTAGTAGGGTCAAGGTCCAGGTGGAGGTAGGAAGAGGTGTCAGAGAGTTGGTGTGCAGCTTTTTTTTTATAGACGATAGGAACAGGAGTAGGCCATTCGGCCCCTCGAGCCCGCTCTGCCATTTAATGAGATCATAGCTGATCATCCAAATTCAGTACCCTGTCCTTGCTTTCTCCCCATATCCCTTGATCCCTTTAGCCTCAAGAAATATATCCAACTCCTTCTTGAATATATCTAATGAATTGGCCTCAACTGCCCTGTGTGGCAGAGAATTCCACAGGTTCACCACTCTCTGGGTAAAGAAATTCCTCCTCATCTCAGTCCTAAATGGCTTACCCCTTATCCTTCCGCTAGGTAGAGGTTGGTTCACCAAACAACAACAGCACCACCCTTGTCAGCAGGTTTAATGACAATTGGATCTGAGAGAATGGAGTGTTGCAAGTTCAGAGGGAGGTAGGTTTGGAGTGAGTGAGGGAAGCAGAGAAATGGAGATGGCCGATGTCACAGCGGCAGTTGGCAATGAAAAGGCCAGAGGGAGGGGTCCAGGTAGAACGGGAATTCAGAGAGTGGGAGAAAGGGTCAGCCATGTGGGGGCAAGACTCCTGGCCAAAGAAGTGGGCACGGAGATGAAGGCGGCGGAAAAATAGCTCAGCATCGCGCCAAGCTCAAAGTTCATTGAGGTGGGGGCGTAAGGGGATGAAGCTCAGGGCTTTGCTGAGGACTGATCGTTCGGGGTCAGAGAGGGGATGGTCAGAAGGGATAGCGAAAACGTGGCAGGGGGTAAGATGGGGAGAAGGGGGGTCAGAGGAAAGTGAAGGGGAAGATGGTTCCGGAGGGGTGTTGGTGTTCAAGAGTTGATGAAGCTTACGATCCTTGACATCAGAAAGGAGGAAAAAAAGTTTTTTGTTGAAGCGTCGGATGAGTCGAAGGATGAAATAGAATGGTGGACCCGGACAGCTTTGAGATAGAGTGCGTCGGTGCTGCTGAAGAGAGAGGTCGAGAGTGTTCATGTGGTGCCGTATGGCGTTGAGCGTGGATCTCAAGATGTGGCGAGAGCAGTAGTTCGAGGAACGATGAATATCTTGGAGATATTTGTAATCCTGGGTGGATCCGAAACACGAAGAGTGGAAGTTTAGTTGGAATCCACATGGAATAAGTCAGAACCAGAGACAGTTGCTGAGGAAAGAGATGTCGCTGTGAAACCGAGTCTTGGCAGATACCTGATCAAACACGAGAAGGGAAACTGAAAGCAATGAAGATGAACAAGGTTGAAGTGACAAAGAGAGATCCCGTCGAAGAGAAGAGCAGAACTTCTTCAAGGTGGGCATTCCTAGAAGAGAGGTGGCAGTGAACCAAACACTAATATGATAGCAAAATACTGCGGGTGCTGGAAATCCAAAATAACAACAGAAAACGCTGGAAAAACTCAGCAGGCCAGGCAGCATCTGTGGAGAGAGAAACAGAATTAACGTTTCAGGTCGAAGACCCTTCGTCAGAACTGGAAAAAAAGCAGGAAAAGGGATAGATTATGAAGCAAGTGGGGGCTGGGAAAAGGGGGAGGGGATGAAAGAACAAAAGGGAAGGTCAGTGATAGGATAGAAAGCAGGAGAGATTAAGAGACATTGAGAGACATTAAGAGATATTCAAGGAATAAAGGATGGCTCTAGATGAAGTGTGAATGGCGCTGGCAGAATGAAGGACAGCTGCCATGTGGGAGGGAAGAAAAAAGCCCAGAGGAAAGTGTGGATTAATAGATCTATAATTTCCTGATTTCTCACTCCTGCCCTTCTTCAATAATGGAGTGATCGTGCCAATTTCCCAATCAAGGGACAATGCAATATTATTGTTTCAATTCTTTAAAGGAAAACCTTTATTAAGGGAAAACGAATCGCATATTGGGAGATGGAATACCTGGACGCAAGGCCGGATTCAAACCCTTGATTTGCCATATCATGGATTTTTGAGCTGAGACAGATGCTGAGGTGGGAAATATTGAAGTGGAGTATGTTAGATCCGTGATTCTGAGAGTATGATGTTTTTCAATAACCACACGGATGCTGTAACTGAACAATCAACAGGTATTTACTGGAGTAGGGTAATCTCAAGACAGGGGTACAGAGGCATGCTCAAGGCTTATATACAGGTGTGGTCACTGCCGGTACTACAGTATACAGGAGCTGTAAAAGTAGTTCTCTCTTAAAGGTACATACACTACAATTCCTCCCCTTTTAGATTAGTACCCATAATATTCAAATAACAATTAACACTTTAACATGTACATTAAACAACAATAGTCCATTTATAGATTCAGTCTTTGGGGCGGCTTCATGATCCTTTCGGGATAGCGCCTTTCCTGAGGTTCTTGTTCTTGGTGCGGAGGCGATTCTGGCCCCTTTTCATCGGTTAGTTCATCGGGTTCCACTGCTACTGGTTCGGAGGTAGATGCTACCGGTATGTCGGGTTCATCCCCAGGTACGCAAGACATGGGGTTGACTCGTTCCTATGACGCTAAGATCTGATCAACGTGTCGTCTCACAATGTTCTCCCCGACATCCACTGTATACATTAATGGCCCCTGCCATGTGCATATCGTTCCGGGTTGCCATTTCTCTGTTCGGTAGTCACGGGCCAAGACTGGTTGTCCTACATTGAAGCTCCTTGTCGGCTTCTCATCGATGTGCTGGAATTGTTTATCCTCAACATTTCTTCGCACATTTGGTCCAAGCAAGTCCAGACGAGATCGCAACCTTCGGTTAAAGAACATCATGGCCGGGGTCTGGTTGGTAACTGCATGTGTCGCATTTCGGTAGGCTAATAAGAAATTGTCCACCTTATGCTGGAGTGGAATTTCATCATCGCACATGGCCTTTATCGCCTTCTTAAAGGTTTGTACGAACCTCTCAGCCAATCCATTTGTGGCTGGATGATACGGGGCGGATGTGTAATGCCTTACCCCATTCCTTCTCATAAATTTTCAAAACTCTTCAGACACAAACTGTGGTCCATTATCAGAGCAAATCTGCTCTGGCAAGCCGTTTCTGGCAAATATGGTCCGTAGGACTGCAATCGTTTTCTCTGTAGTGGTTGAGGACATTTTTATCACCTCAGGCCACTTCGAATGAGCATCCACTGCTATTAAGAACATTGAGTCCATGAATGGACCAGCAAAATCAATATGCACCCATTGCCATGGAGAGGAGGGCCACTCCCATGGGTGTAGAGGGGCATGTGGTGGTGCATTTTGGACCTTCTGGCATCCTGAGCAGCTCTTGGTTAGGTCTTTGATTTGTTGATCGATTCCCGGCCACCACACATAAGCCCTAGCAAGGCTTTTCATTTTCATTCCCCCCAGATCACCTTCATGTAGCTCATTTAGCACTCTCTCCCTTAACTTGGGTGGAATCACCACTCTGGATCCACACATCATTGTCCCCTGGCATACTGACAGCTGTTCTCTTCTGGATGAGAATGCTGGCAACAGTGAGTCACCATGTGTTGGCCATCCCCTCACCGTCAAATCATATACCCGAGACAGCGTCGGATCATTGCGGGTCTCCTTCTCTATATCCGCGTTTGTTACTGGCAATCGTTCAATTATTGACGAATAAAATATCTCGATAGGGTCCACTGCTGGTGCTTCCTCCACAGTAGGCAGTGGCAGGCGCAATAGCCCATCAGCGTTTCCATGCTGTTTCGTGCCTTTATAATCTATTTCATATTGATTCGCCCCTAGAAACAGGGGCCATCTTTGTAACCGTTGTGCAGTCATCACTGGAACGCCCTTCTTAGGATTAAAGATGGAGACAAGTGGTTGGTGGTCAGTCAGCAAGGTGAACTTCTGCCCATGCAGATAGTGGTTGAATTTTTTTACTCCCTATACTAGGCTGAGCGCCTCCCTGTCAATCTGGGCGTAGTTGCGCTCGGCTGAGGTTAGTGACCGAGACGCAAAGGCTACTGGCCTCTCCAACCCGTCCGGGAATTTGTGCGGCAGCACCGCTCCAATACCATAGGGTGATGCATCACATGCCAAACGAATTGGTAGTGCTGGGTTGAAATGGGCCAGCACCTCTTTTGATGTGATCAATTCTTTATACTTCTAGAAAGCTCGTCTACGTTCGTCATTCCACTTCCATGGTACCCCTGTTTGCAGTAGGGTGTTCAGTGGGTGTAATACCGTGGACAAATTTGGTAAGAACTTATGGTAGTAGTTTACCAGCCTGAGGAACGACCTCAGTTGTGACACATTTTCTGGTGCTGGAGCCTTGACTACTGCCTCAATCTTTTCAGGGGACTTATGTAACCCCTCTTCATCGATGACGTGGCCATAATACGAGATCTGCTTCTAGAGAAACTCGCACTTGTGGCGATTAGCTCGTAGCCCATATTCCTTTAATCTGGTGAGCACCTTCTCCAAGTTGACGAGGTGATCACTGTCATTTTTGCCCTTGACCAGGATGTCGTCCAAATAACACTGGGTCCCTGGAATCCCCTGCAGGACTTGATCCATTGCCCTTTGCCAAAAAGCCGGAGCCGATGCTACCCCGAACACCAGCCAGTTGTATTGATAAAGACCTTTATGAGTGTTAATCGTAAGGTGTTGTTTCGAGGCTTCTTCTACCTCCATTTGCAAGTACGCCTGGGCTAGATCAATTTTGGTGAAGCGTTTACCTCCAGATAGCGAGGCGAAAATATCCTCAATTCGTGTAAGCGGATATTGTCCCGTGTGAAGGACTGGGTTCACTGTCACCTTAAAATCCCCACAGATGCGGACCTTCTTTGGTTCCCCAGGCGTATTACTCAATGACCTCTTCATTACAGGAACAATGGGTGTAGCCCACTCGCTCCAGTCTACTTTGGACAGTACTCCTGAACATTCCAACCCTTCCAGCTCTGCTTCGACAACTGGTCTGATCGCATAAGGCACTGGTCTGGCCTTAAGAAACTTTGGGCTTGCATTTTCCTCTATTTTAATCGTTGCTGCTATGCCTTTTAGTGTTCCGAGTCCCTCCTGGAACACTTCTTTTGCGTCAGTTAGCATTTTTGACAGTCGTCCAGGTGTGACGTCGTCATCCTTTTTGGCCTCAACCTTCAGTGCCTGTATGGAATGCCAATCTAATTGTATCTTCCGGATCCATTCACGTCCTAGTAGTGGTGGTCCTCCATCTGGCAATACTTATATATCCATTTTAGGTATTTCCTGGCCTTTATATATCACTTTCACCCTTATTTTTCCTTTGGGGTAGACTTTTTGCCCCGTGTACGTCTTCAAGACAATCTCTGTAGCTTTCAAGGGTATATGTGAAAATAACCGCTTGTAGTCCCTTTGGTTTATGACTGTTAGGGCTGATCCTGTGTCCAATTCCATTTTCACTTGGACTCCGTCTATCTTGAGTGTAACCCAGATAGTCTGGTGATCCTCCGTTTTGGTTACCTTATGTAGTTTCAGACAACCCAGCTCCTTGCTTCCGGAGTCTGTGCCACTTTTCTGTTCGTCTGAACTACTGTCCATCACCTTGTGTACCTTTTTGTACTTCTACTGTGGAGATTTCTTGCTGTTGGTTTTCTTCCCAGACCTGCAGGCTCTTGCTATGTGTCCTGCTTTTCCACACTGTCTGCACACTTGGTCCTTGAACCAACAATCCTTCTGGTCATGTGTTGTTCTGCCGCAGCGATAGCACTTCCCTGTTCCATAGGACATTTCATTGGTGCCATATTCTTGCGGTCTCCGTTGTATCTCTGCAGCACCCCTTGCGGCTGCTTCGTGTGATACTGCCATACTGAAAGCCTTGTCCAGCGTAAGATCCTTTTCTGATAGAAGCCGTTTCTGGGTTCCTTCACTTTGCAGCCCACACACAAACTTGTCCCTTAACGTATCTGCTAGTCCCGCTCCAAACTGGCAGTGTTTCGATAGCTTGCGCAGTTCCGTTAGGTACTCAGCATTGCTTTCGTCTTTGTGTTGGTTCCTTTTATGGAACTTAAATCGTTCTGCTATCAGCAGCAGTGTGGGGTTTAAGTGGTCCTGTAGGATTTCTACTATGCTTTTGAAATTCTTGTTCACAGGCTTCTCTGGGGTTATTAGGTTTTGCAGTAACCCATAAGTTTTTGCACCCATGGAATTTAACCAAACCAGTGCTTTCCTAGCATCTGGCACTTCATTCGCCCTGCAGTACACCTCAATATGTTCCGCATATGTCGCCCAATCTTCGACTTCATTGTCGAACGTAGAGATACTGCCACTCTTCGTCATCCCTGGGTGTGATTTAACTGTCAAAAATGGCGTCTCCCGTGCTTCCCCTTCTTCTCCGCTGGCACAAAATGGCGTCTCCCATGCTTTCCTTCCTTCCCGCGCTCACCCTTCTTCTCCGCTGCGGCTTCTAAAAATGGCGTCTCCCGCGCTCTTCCTTCTTCTCCGTGGCTCAATGGCGTCTCCCGCGCTCTCCCTTCTTCTCCCCGCAGACACTGTTCAGCCCTTGAGCCCTGGCTGTGCTCTGCGCGTTCTTTTTTTTTGTGCGCCTTTCCCGTTTCCGCCGCTCGGTCCTGAACCCGGCTGTTGCTTTACCCTCTCTCTCTCCGTTTCGTTTTTCCTCGACGCCGCTGGGTTTTCAACCCCCGGCTGCACCCTGTGCACTTCACCCTCTGTCTTACCCCGTTGACGCTGCTCGGCTTTCTCTCCGCCGTCGGTCGGCTACAGCCGCCGCTGTCCGGGAAGGGTCTGCGCTCTACCTGTTGTAGTGTATGTACCTTTAAGAGGAACTGTGTTTTTGAAGCCCCTGTATACTGTAGTACCAGTGGTGACCACTCGGGTATATAAGCCTATGTAGCGTCTTGTGTTGTTAGTTCACCTCCAGACTTTGTTCAGTAAACACTTGTTAAATCAACTCCTGCATTCCGTGTCTCCATTAACACACGGATCTAACAGTGGCGACGAGTTAGAAACGAACTTACCTGCAATTCGGCAGCACCTCAAGGGGATCCATTCCTCAGATGAAGGTCGAAGCCAGAAGCAAGAAAAAAAAAATAGAACTCGAAAACGAGGGCCAGGCTTGGTCTCCAGTCTGTGGTTTCCCCAGCTAAACGGGCTGGTGGCAGGTAGTGCACTGATCCTTCCTGGGCTGCGGCGGGCTAGAGCTCAATCGGGTGGCTCTGCAACGGGGCCGGGCAGCGAGTCGGGAAGCAGAATCAAATACAGAGAGAGGGTGGAGCACTCAAGGCGCGGCCGGTGCTGCAAAGCAGGTCGGCGTTTGGACCGAGCAGAGGGAGGGGAAAGTCCCAGAGGGTCCGCTCCATGACGGGAACGGTTCTCCAAGTAACGGAGAAACTATTGAAGCGAAATATTTAAAAAAATAGAAATACCGCGAAAAGCTGCAGGTCGCAACAGGAACCGCGGAGAACAGCGTTGGCAGCAGCGGCAGCGGCGGGAAAGCGCGGGAGGCGCCATCTTAACTCAGCGGGGAAGGAAGAAAAGCGCGGGAAGCGCCATTTTAGATTTTCAAGATGCAGAAGACTGGCAATATTACTGCTTTCGATAGTGATATAGAAGATTGGACCACATATGTGGAAAGAGTGGAGGTATATTGCAAGGCGAATGAAGTAGCGGATGATAAAAAGGCATCGGTACTTCTAAATCTGATGGGCGCAAGGACATACGGGCTGTTATGAAACTTGATCACTCCAGCCAAACCGATGGACAAGAATTTTAAGGAGATTGTTGATACCTTACAGGAGCACTTAAACCCAACACCGCTGCTGATAGTGGAACGATTCAAATTCTTCAGGAGGAATCAGCACAAGAATGAAAGTAACGCTGATTACCTCACCGAATTACGAAAGCTGTCAAAGCACTGCCAATTCGGGGCAGGACTGGCAGATTCTCTACGAGACAAATTCGTCTGTGGTCTCCTAAGCAAAGGAACACAGAAAAGAGTACTTTCTGAGAAAGATTTGACACTGGACAAGGCTTTCAGTGTGGCTGTATCATACGAAGCAGCAGCAAGAGGAGCTGCAGAGATACAGCAAAAGCCACAGGACTTCGGCACCCATGAAATGACACGGGGTTTCGAGAGATGTTATCGCTGCGGCAGATCCACCCATGACCAGAAGGACTGCTGGTTCAAGGACAAAGCATGCAGGCAATGCGGAAAGATGGGACACATTGCACGTGTATGCAGATCTGGAAAGAAATCCGCTGACAGTAAAAAGGTCAATAAGGAAAAGTACAGAAAGGTACAAATGATGACGGACAGTAGCTCCGAAGACCAGAAGAGCGATAGCGACTCCGGAAACAAGAGACTAAGCTCTCTCAAATTACATAATGTAATTGCCAAAGAAGATTACCAGACCATTTGGGTTACCCTCACGATAGCGGGGTCCCCAGTCAAAATGGAGCTAGATACAGGATCAGCTCTGACCGTCATGAGTCGACGGGATTACGAGCGGCTATTTCCGCATATACCTTTGAAAGACACATCCATTGTCTTGAAGACATATACGGGGCAGAAAGTATACCCCAGAGGGAAAATAAGGGTGCCTGTTGTATACAACGGCAAGGAAATACAGAAGTTGTATTTATACGTTTTGCAAGATGGTGGTCCACCATTGTTGGGACGTGAATGGATCAGAAAGATACGTTTAGACTGGCACTCCATTCAGGCACTGACGGTGACCAGTAAGAAAAAAACCGGTGATGACGTCATACCTGGACGATTAAAAGAAATCTTGGCTAACGCCAAAGAAGTGTTTCAACAGGAACTAGGAACCCTGAAAGGCGCCACCGCCTCAATAAAAGTGGAAGATGCAGCAATTCCCAAATTTTTTAAGGCAAGGCCGGTGCCATACGCAATTCATCCAGCCATCGAGGCAGAGCTGGAGAATTTGGAAAAGGCAGGCGTGTTATCCAAGGTAGATTGGAGCGAGTGGGCAACACCCATCGTCCCGGTCATGAAGAAAGCGTTGAATAATGATAAATCTGAAGAACAGAGAAAAGTTCGCATCTGTGCAGACTTCAAGTTGACTGTAAACCCGGTTCTTCACACGGTACAGTATCCTCTTCCGAGGATAGAAGATATTTTCGCCTCACTATCCGGAGGGAAACGTTTCACCAAAATTGACTTAGCACAGGCATATCTACAGATGGAGGTTGAGGAGGCCTCTAAAAAGTATCTCACGATAAACACACACAAAGGCCTGTACCAGTACAATCGACTGGTTTTCGGAGTGGCATCAGCTCCGGCTATCTGGCAAAGAGCTATGGAGCAAGTCCTGCAAGGGATTCCGGGGACTCAATGCTACCTAGACGACATCCTTGTAACAGGAGAAAACGACAACGAGCACCTTGCCAACTTGGAGCAGGTGCTCACGAGGCTGAGAGAACGGGGCCTACGAGCAAATCGCCCCAAATGCGAATTTTTCCACAAACAAATATCATATTGTGGCCATGTCATTAACAAAGAAGGGTTGCATAAGTCACCTGAAAAAATTGAAGCGGTCGTAAAGGCCCCAGCGCCTGAAAATGTCTCACAATTAAGGTCGTTCCTGGGATTAGTAAATTACTATCATAAATTTTTACCAAACTTGTCGACGGTTCTGCACCCGCTTAACGCACTGCTACAAACGGGAGTAGTTTGGAAATGGAGCGAAGACTGTAAACGTGCCTTCCATAAATGCAAAGGCTTGATCACGTCCAGGGAAGTGTTGGCTCATTACAACCCATCACTGCCAATCAGACTGGCGTGCAATGCATCCCCTTACGGCGTGGGAGCCGTATTATCGCATTGATTCCCTGATGGCTCGGAGCAGCCAATAGCTTTTGTGTCACGCTCATTGAACTCAGCTGAGCGTAACTATGCCCAGATCGACAGGGAGGCACTCAGCCTGGTGTGGGGGGTGGAGAAATTCAACCATTACCTACACGGACAAAAGTTTACCTTGTTGACTGACCATCAACCCCTCGTCTCCATATTCAACCCTAAAAAGGGCGTTCCCATTATGACAGTGCAAAGGCTACAGAGGTGGTCCCTTTTCCTAGGGGCACACCAATATGACATAGAGTACAAAGGAACAAAACAGCATGGGAATGCTGACGGGTTATCGCGCCTACCGTTGCCAACGGTGGAAGAGGCGCCTACAGTGGACCCAGTGGAGATTTTCCACTCGACCATAGTGGAATGTCTACCGGTGACAAATTCTACCATTGAAAAGGAAACGAGAAATGACCCGACTCTCTCACGAGCCTACGATTTAACGGTGAAGGGATGGCCAGCACATGGTGAACCACTGTTGCCAGCATTCTCACAAAGAAGAGAACAGCTGTCAGTGTGCCGAGGAACCTTGATGTGTGGATCCAGAGTGGTGATTCCACCCAAACTCAAGGATAGAGTGCTAAAGGAGCTTCACGAGGGGCATCTGGGTGGAGTGGAAATGAAGAACTTAGCCAGAGCGTTTGTGTGGTGGCCAGGTATTGATGGAGACATCAAAGAAATGACCAAGAGCTGTCTAGGATGCCAGAAGGTCCAAAACGCCCCACCGCAAGCCCCTCTACATCCATGGGAGTGGCCCTCATCTCCATGGCAAAGGGTACATATCGACTTTGCTGGTCCATTTATGGACTCAATGTTCTTAATCGCGGTGGATGCACACTCCAAGTGGCCGGAGGTAATAAAGATGTCCTCCACCACCACGGAAAAAACCATCACAGCATTAAGGACCATATTCGCCAGGAATGGGCTGCCTGAACAGATCTGTTCTGATAATGGACCGCAATTTGTATCCGAAGAATTCAGGAAGTTCTTAAAAAACAATGGGGTTAAGCACTACACGTCCGCCCCATACCATCCCGCCACCAATGGATTGGCTGAAAGGTTTGTCCAGACCTTCAAGAAGGCCATAAAGGCCATGGGTAATGAAGACATAAATCTACAACATAAGGTAGATAACTTCTTGTTTGCGTACAGGAATGCAACACATGTGGTTACAAACCAAACCCCCGCCATGATGTTTTTCAATAGAAGACTAAGATGCCGGCTGGATTTGGTCAAGCCAAATGTCAGAAGGGATGTAGAGAACCGGCAATTTCAAAGTATGAATGAAAGGCCAACTAGAACCTTCCAGATAGGTCAACCAGTTTTGGCCCGGGACTACCGTACCGAGAAATGGCAGCCTGGAACTATTTGCACACGACTAGGACCGCTGATGTATACCGTGGACATTGGAGAAAGCATAATAAGGCACCATGCTGACTAGATCATAGAGTCATCCGAAAAAGGACAACCTACACCACAACTCTATACGCCTAGTGATGAAGCAAAGATACCCATAGTATCTACCTCCGATCCGGTGATACAGGAACCAGATAAACCCGACACTAGCATTGAAGCCGAATCGACCTTGCCAAAAGAACCTACTACACCACCGAGGCGTTATCCGGACCGAGTCAGGAAGCCTCCAGAGAGACTGAATTTGTAATTGATTAACTTCAGCAAATGTGTATATTATTGTTCTTGTAAAAATGTTATTTAATGATTACTTAAAATGTTATGTACTATTTATCTAAAAGGGGAGGTATTGTAGTGTATGTACCTTTAAGAGGAACTATGTTTTTGAAGCCCCTGTATACTGTAGTACCAGTAGTGGCCACTCGGGTATATAAGCCTGTGTAGCGACTTGTGTTGTTAGTTCACCTCCAGACTTTGTTCAGTAAACACTTGTTAAATCAACTCCTGCATTCCGTGTCTCCATTAACACATGGATCTAACACCTGTCGTCAGTCTATTGCTGATCGTCGTGGCTGGGGAACCAAGCCCGGCTCTCCACAGCCTCCCCTGCGATGTTCACTCTCTGCCGGACAACTGGGCGGTTGCTCGTGGTCGACGCCCGTGCTTCTGGCCTCGACTTTCTTCCACCGCCCTCCCAGAGCGAATCCTCGAAGGGAAATGCAGATTTGCAGGTCGATTCGAATCGACACTCGTCGCCACTGTTAGATCCGTGATTCTGAGAGTATGATGTTTTTCAATAACCACACGGATGCTGTAACTGAACAATCAACAGGTATTTACTGGAGTAGGGTAATCTCAAGACTGGGGTACAGAGGCATGCTCAAGGCTTAGATACAGGTGTGGTCACTGCCGGTACTACAGTATACAGGAACTGTAAAAGTAGTTCTCTCTTAAAGGTACATACACTACAGAGTAGTCAGCATTTGTGATGGAGAGGATATGGGGCAGAACTTCAACTGTGGGCTGAATAAGATGCCGAGTTTGCGAACAGTCTGGTTCAGCCTGAGGCAGTGGAATCCTTCAATGACCCTGTACAGTCCTTAATGACCCTATGACTCCTAATATAGTTTAAAAAATTCCTGGCTATTGCTACCATTGTTATCTACAATCTTCTTCTCCAGTTATCTTTTGACTACTCTGTTAGCAGCTTCCATGGCCTTTACATGAGATCGATATATGCCCCTATTCTCCTAAGAAGTATTTTCTTTAAATCTGTAGAAGTATTTTTGCTTGAGATTGATTTGGCCATTAACAATTGTTTTTGTTTTGTCATGCGTCCTTCTTTTAACTCTAGAAACATACATGGCTTCCATTCGCATTAAGCTGGCTTTAAAGGTGTTCTATTTTTCTTCTGTGGTGATAATGTAGTAGGGCTGCCCAATTGACCTGATTCAAGTCATCTGCCATCTTGAAACCTAGTACTAGCATTAAATTTTCAGTAACTTTGATTTGGCTGATGAAGTTGAATCTAAAAATACTGTGGTTGCTGTTGCCCAGATAGTCGCCCACATGGAGGTCTGATATTGCTATTATACACCATTTCAAACTGCATTATGCTACGTTCATACAGGGGAATGGGTCAGGGCCACCCATATTTGGGAACAATGGTGGAATAGTTAACCAGGTGGTGGACTTACAGTTCCGTGTCACATGTAGTCTTAGGTGGGCAATCCCTATATGTTTTGGCTTGGGTCTGGATGTTGACAAAGTTATATGGGTATAATGAGGTCTTTCAAGGCATTGGTTCACTGTTCTGTTGAGGTGTTGTTGGATGTGGTAATGCTGCTGCATCAGTGATGGTATAGTGTTTTTCGTGATCCTTCTTGACTAACCAGGATGTGGTGATGGGGCTATAAGCTGAAGAGCTATACTAGTGGTAATTTTGCTGTCAGTGGGGTGTCCCATGCTGGGAAGCTTAAAGGATAGAGGCCAGAAAAATAGCACTTTTGCTTAGGAGTGGCTGGTCCCTACCACAATCTGACCCACCTAGGGGGATCTAATTTAGAGCTACAGGGATAAAGTACCCCTCGACTTAATTTACAGCACAGTCTAACTTTGCATTACAAGGAGAAAATTGTTCAGAGATTCTCCAAACTTTGTCAATCATCTTGCCATTGGAGCACAAATAGAGGGGCGAAAGAGTGGAAATGGTTCAGACCAAATCACTGCTTCTTAAATCCTTTCCCATGCAGGTTCTTTGCTTTGTTGGAGGACAAAATGAGGTTTGCAGCAATAGGTGAGTGGTGAAGTGCAGGCATGGTGACACTGGAGCCATTGGGTGATACTGGGAGCCATAGCTACAGACCTGAATGCAGGCAGTCTCAGACTTCATTCAGTGTTGGGAGTTTGAAGCTGCAGTATCGCTTGACAACATGCCCAGATGACATTCCATTTTGGATTTGTGCTACTCACCGCACATGGGGAGGGGGCTAGAAAGAGAAGTTGTATGCATCATGACCCTCTTAGCCAGACCAGCTTACCACAGCTTTTGGCCACCCTTAACTCTAAGGTTGTGAAGCAGGCAATAAAAACAGAAACTGACATCAGCTTCATACATCAGAACTCTTTTGACAAGCGAGATATTGAAAAGCCAGAATAAGGAACTGCACTAGAGTTAGCTTGCTACTGCAGTGACACTGTCGCACTGAGCAAGCCCAGGCTTGCTAGAATTGATCAACTGATGGAAGATAGTGGCTTCTGGTGTGATGACAGAAAAGGCACCACATATGCATGGTATAGGAATTGTGATTCACAAAGACATGAATGAACATCTGTTTGCTGCTGCAATTCCAGCGCTGGCGCCCCCCATTATCAGGTATTGACGTCTGAGACCTACTCAGTACTCGAGTCACAAAACACATGTGAAAGTGCCCCAGAAGCACGTGCAGTGCTAAGAGGCTGTTTATATGTTATACGCCATATCCTGTTACACCTTCAGCAATTATGGAAATTGGAGAAGCACCCCATAATGTGTCTGGAGTCTGCTGCAGACGCTAGGCATCAATTTGAAAGGGTTGGTGGAAGGGTGCCAACTAGCATCTCTTTCTAATCTCCTTCTCATGTGCGGTGAGCAGTTCCGTCATGGTGGTTGTTGCCTCTTTTCGTGACTCAGCTTCTTAAAGATGCAGTCCATTAGTAGATTGGCTTGTTTCCACAATGATATTTCATACTGAACTTCCTCTGTAGTTGCAGTATTTTGAAGAGAAGGAAGAGATTCAGAGGAGGCATCTTCGGCATCCTTATGCCATCTTTATGTATAGGGTCATTGCATTGGCGATTGTACATTTATTTAAATCTGTGAGTGGGGAGGGAATACAATTCTGACTGTTAATGCCTGGCTTCCACCAACTGTTGTAATTTTGATCTGTTGTAACTAGATGGATCTAAATCTCAAGACCATAAGATAATTACCGATGACAAAGTCTATTTGGCCAAGCTTAATTCATCCATCCAGAGAGATTCTAAATTCCTCCCATTTCAGCCCCCTGTTATTTCTTAAAACATACCAGGGTTTTTGCCTCCACTACTCCGACTGAAAGTCCATTCCATACATTGATCACTCAGTATGAAGAAGAATTCCATGACACTAATCATAAAATTGCCTTTTATTAGTTTGAACCCGTGTCCCTTGTCCTACTCTCATGATTTAAGGTAATATTCCAGATCTAACCTCTCCATTCCCTTAACTATCTTATAGATCACCACTCAGATGCCTTCTTTCCAGGCTGAAATGCCTAAAGGCCCGGCCCACCCAGCACAAAATGGCAGTGGAGGGATTTGTACATTCGCACCATCGCCATTATAACAGCTGGGAGTCCAGCAGCGAGGCAGGCGGGGACTTAATCAAAATGTGAAAGTTGCAGCCTGATGAGCGTGAGAGGCCCACACAACGCCATGGTCGCCAGTGAAGCCTGGCATGAGGCAGCAGCATGGTCAGAAGAGGCCAATGTACTTTTACTTTTTGGAAAGATTCCTTGGGGGCCAGAAGGAGCAGGAGCCATTTGACACTAGGGATCAGCCTCGTGCTTCTTCTCTGCATTGCCTTTAGTGCTTGAATGTCTCCCTTCTTCCTTGGTAACCAGAACTGGGCACAGGTGCGTGCTTCTAACCAGACCACGATACAATTTTCTCACAAATTCCTCCGACTTGTGTTCTAATGCTTTGACTGTGTACTTCAACATTCGATTGGCTTTGTTGACTGCTTCTCTGCATTGGTTGGGCATGTTGAGCATCAAGACACCTAGGCTTCTTTCAGCTTTAACCTTTGCTATTTCATGCAGTATCTGTATCAGTTGCTTTCTCTTCCTATGTGTAGTACTTTATAAGAACGTATGGACATAAGAAATAGGGGCAGGAGTAGGCCATACGGCCCCTCGAGCCTACTCAATAAGATCATGACTGATCTTCTACATCAACTCCACCTTTCCACCCTATCTCCATATCCCCTGATCCGGTTAGTGCCCAAAAATCTATCGATTTCAGTCTTCAATACACTCAACGACTGAACAGCCTCAGCCCTCTAGGGGGTAGAGAATTCTAAAGATTCACAACCCTCTGTGTGAAGCAATTTGTCCTCATCTCAATCCTAAATGGCCGACCTCTTATCCTGAGATTATGACCCCTTGTTCTAGACTCTCCAGCCAGGGGAAACAGCCTCTCAACATCTACCCTGTCAAGCCCTCTTTATACGTGTCTGCATTAAATTTCATGCATCATAGTTCTGTCCACTTAATTACTTTATACAACACATTCTATATTTTCAGAGTTGCCTCCTTCTAGGAATCAATGAAGGATTCTAATGGGTATTTGAGGCTGCCCAAAGATATTGGCCACGAAATTCGACTCCTTTGCACCTGCCGTTAGCGCCTCTGGGGGGCCCCAATGGGGCGCAAAGGGCTTATCGCCTGGGTGGGGAATAGCGCTCCGAGAAATTCAGCGGGGCGCTACTGAGGTGCTAGCCGATAGCAATGGGCCACCGCTGGTAGCGCCCCGGGCCGCTGAGCCACCAGCAATGATGTCATCGCCGTGCGCCACAACCACTTAGCGCCCCACCATGACCCCTTACTGCTCCATGGCAGATTTTCGGCTGTGCCCCGTGAGGCTGCCACGGGCGGTGCCAGCGCCAGCCTCGTGGGTCGCGAGCTGGGCCGACCTCCGTTCGCAGGGCGCTAATTAAACGGAATTGCGGCCATTTAATTTTTTTGGGCTGACCTCCAGGTTGGCCCTCCATGGCGGCCCTTGACATGGTCCATGGCCGCCATCGTGCAGCCTGGCACCGCATCTCGGTGCTGGACTGCAGCCACGACACCACGCTGCCCTGGTGGGCTTGTGTGGGCCATCGGAGGCCCTGCAGAGCTCACAGCGTCCCTCCCCTTTAACGGAAGGGGAGGGGAGCTGAAATGCGTCAGCGCTATGCGGTGCAGCCACGTAGCGCTCCGGCACTACTGCGCTTTGCGACCTGACACTGCCCCGAGAGGAAGTGGAGCACCCGAGATAGCGCTCCGTTTCCTCGCCGGGGTGGTATGCCGAATTTAGCGGCCGGGGCGGTACTTCCGCGCTGGGCACTAAATCTCCAGCGATAATTCGGTTACCGCCCCCAAACGGGACGCAACCAAATTTCGCCCCCATAATGACTTTTGTTTTGCTGTGCAGCAGTGAGAGAGTTAATGCTGTCCCAGGGAGATGTTGTGGCTCAGTCCTGCAGTCAGCTGCATGTCTGTGGGATGGAAACCCCTGGCTGGACTCACAGCCTTTCTTGGTTTCTAACTCCAGAAACTTGGCAGCAGCCAGTTTGCTGCAGAGCCAGTGATGGAGGGATCACATCAAATTAAATCAGGTCAGAGCAACTGTGTCTTTCTTTAAAATTATAGGTCACATGCTCCGCAGCTCTGCAATCCATCAATTGCATGGAGCAAAGCAGGAAATAGGATCTGTTTGGCTGACTCCCAATGAGGTGAGAGCCTCCAGCTGCCAACATTGGGCTATTCGAGGTTCAAGTACTGATGTTTTATCAACTTAGTATTCAAAACTATCCCAGTTTCTTAATTAAAACCTACAACTTGCATATGACAAGGAGCTATTACCTGAGGATTATGAAATTACACAAACTGTACAGAGCAACGCACATCATCTGAGAAGGAGCAGACCCTTGATCTTGTCCTTGACCCTCTTTCTTCTCTTCACTCCTTTCCTGATTACTGCTAGTTACTGCTGTTAGTCACTCAGAGGAACGACGAGAGGCTCAGCACACTCAATGCAAGAGGGAAATTCAAATGAATCACTGGGTGGTGAAGGAGAAGTTTTACTCTACATCTAACCTGTGTTATACAGTACTTGAACTGGGAATAATCATTGGGACAGTGTGATGAGTGTGTACCACAGCCTCTTCTTGACTATACCTATGAATCTGATTAATGCACATTGGTGTGTGGATTTTTCATCTCTATTCAGTACAGCAGTTCCCCATGAGACATTCTTGAAACACAGAGCCTGTGGATGAAAGAAAGGCTTTGTGCTGGAAGGTCATGTATAAGTTACTTTAAGTGTCATTTGGCAACAGAGAACCAGAAATGTTGGTCAAAATTAGTAGGTCAGCAGAGAAAAGAGTTACAGGCTACTGACTGGGACCTTCAATCATGTCCAGCTCAGGAGCACATTTCTATCCCAGGATTAGTCGGTTTACATTTCCTCTGTACCAGAGTGCTGGTTTCCTTTCAGTAAAAAAAAGAATGTTATTGGTGAGATTTGTTTCAAAATGACATATAGGGGTGATTTTCACCTCACCATCTGGGCAGTAATTTGGCAGAGCATATCGCCCAGCCATTGTAGAACCCACCCGTGAAAATTAGACGAGTTCTATGACTTGCTGATATGTGAAACTGTGGTGTATTCTTTATTTTGTATTATTATGCAACAATCAGTTGTACTGATTTAATTAAATGAGTCTGATGAACTACTGTTTTGTTTATTCACCTCACTGTGCAACTTATTGATTCATATCAATCTGCTTCTCACCAAATGTTTGCTCCATCCACCATTGGAGAGATTGAAGAAGCACACATGTGAAAGATACAGATACCCAGTTCAGGTCACAAGAAGGTACTATTGTTACACCTCAGGTTACACTATTGTGTAAGTAGATATAAGGCAGTGTGAGTCAAATCACAAAAAAGATGCTTAACTTGCTTATGGTAGCAAGTAATTTTACATTCTAACCACCCGCTGTGTAAATACAATTTTTCTAACTTCTCCTTTAATTCATTTTATGATTGTCTTAAATTTGTACTCCCTCATTTCCATCTCACCAACCAATGGAAACAATCTATTTTTATGTATCCTATCATAACACTTCATAATCTTGAAGACCTCTATCTCACAATCTTCTCAGCTCCAGTGAAAATGGCTCTAACTCTAATGGGATATCGGGAAAAATAGGGACATTGGCAAAGGAGGAACTGACGCAAATCAATATCTCTAAGGATATGGTGTTAAGGAAGCTAAAGGGATTGAAGGTGGACAAATCCCCAGGGCCTGATAACATGCATCCTAGGGTACTGAAGGAGGTGGCCCTAGAGATAGCGGATGCACTAAGGATGATTTTTCAGAATTCATTAGACTCGGGAACAGTGCCGATGGATTGGAGGGTAGCTAACGTTACCCCACTATTCAAAAAGGGGGGTAGGGAAAAAGCAGGTAATTACAGACCTGTAAGCCTTACATCAGTTGTGGGCAAAATGCTGGAGTCCATCATTAAGGATGAAATAGCGGAGCACTTAGCAAATGGGGACAGGATAGGACAGAGTCAACATGGATTTACAAAGGGTAAATCGTGCTTGACTAATCTATTGGAATTTTTTGAGGGAGTAACTGGTAGAATAGATGGGGGAGAGCCAGTAGATGTGGTGTACCTGGACTTCCAAAAGGCCTTCGATAAGGTCCCACATAAAAGATTAGCATGGAAAATTGAGGCTCATGGGATAAAGGGGAAAGTTTTGGCGTGGATAGGGAACTGGCTGTCAGATAGAAAACAGAGAGTTGGAATAAACGGCTCATTTTCTGAATGGCAGGCAGTAACAAGTGGGGTACCACAGGGATCTGTCCTGGGCCCCCAGCTGTTCACAATTTACATTAATGACCTGGATCAGGGAGTCGGATGCAGCATTTCCAAATTTGCAGACGACACTAAACTAGGAGGTGGGGTGGGCTCAGAGGAAGAGACCAGGAAGCTCCAGAGCGATTTGGACAGACTGGGCGATTGGGCGGATAAATGGCAGATGCACTATAATGTGGACAAGTGCGAAGTTATCCACCTTGGGTGCAGGAACGGGAGGGCAAATTATTATTTAAATGGCAATAGATTGGGAGAGGGGGAAGTACAGAGAGACCTGGGTGTTCTTGTACACCAGTCACTGAAGGCGAGCATGCAGGTGCAACAGGCGGTCAAGAAGGCAAACGGTATGCTGGCCTTCATAGCAAAAGGGTTAGAATACAGGAACAGGGATACCTTGCTGCAGCTGTACAGGGCACTGGTGAGACCACACCTCGAGTACTGTGTACAGTTTTGGTCGCCTCATCTGAGGAAGGATGTTCTTGCCATGGAGGGGGTGCAGCGGCGATTCACCAGGCTGATACCAGGAATGGCGGGAATGACCTATGAGGAGAGACTATGTAGTTTAGGGATGTACACACTGGAGTTTAGAAGATTGAGAGGGGACCTCATAGAAGTGTATAAAATTCTGACAGGTCTAGACAGACTGGATGCAGAAGGAATGTTTCCCTTGGCGGGTGAGAACAGAACTAGAGGACATAATTTAAGGATAAGGGCTAAACCATTTAGGACAGAGATGAGGGGGAATTTCTTCACTCAGAGAGTGGTGAACCTGTGGAACTCATTGCCACAGAGGGCAGTGTACGCCAGCTCATTAAATATATTTAAGAGGGAATTAGATATATTTCTACGGGCAAAAGGGGTTAAGGGTTACGGAGAGAAGGCGGGGACGGGATACTGAATTAAAGGATCAGCCATGATCTCATTAAATGGCGGAGCAGGCACGAAGGGCCGAATGGCCTACTCCTGCTCCTATCTTCTATGTATCTATGTATCTATGTAACTTTTCATACTTCTCTTCCTAGGATCAAATATCCACGAGGGAAGCTAAAGAGGAAGGCAGTTTTTAATGTTTTAAAATCTCAGAGCTTTAAGAGTATAATTGATTATTCCATGATCATTTCTATTCCCTTAGAGGCAGACTGGTGGGGAGCTGGCGGAATGGCTTTCTGTCTGCTTCTCTTCCCCTTCTGCCACACATATATTTAAAATCAAGCAGGCAGGGAAAGAAAAATCAGCACTTAGCATTTTATCAACAATTGAAGTAAAGCTAACTATAATTTCCTATCTTATCTCTGTCTCCTTTTTGTAAAGACTCTTTGCCCTATAGATTATACTGTGGGATACTAATGCTGTTTAGATGCAGCTTAAAGCTCCTTCTACACTGCTTGATCAAGCACTCCAAAGTAAGGGGTTAGATGCATATTAGAGCTCCCTCTTCAATGTAAGCCCGAGGATTGGGAGGATTTTAGAATTCAGCAAAAGATGACCAAGAAATCGATAAAGAGAGAGAAAAGAAGATATGACAGTAAGCTAGCAAGAGACATAAAAACAAATTGCAAAAGCTTCTATAGGTACGTAAAAAGGAAGAGATTGGAGAAAGTAAATGTGGGTCCCTTACAGGCAGAGACAGGAGAAATTATAATGGGGAATAAGGAAATGGCAGAGACATTAAAGAAATACTTTGGGCAGGATTTTCATTGGGCCGTGGAGGCGGGATTGGAGGCATGTGGGGGGTTAAAATCTCAAAATCGGGGGGCACGAACCCATCCTGCCCCCAACCCGCCTCCATGCCAGTTTCAAAGGAGGTGGATACCCAACCTGTGCTGGGACCCACCTCCCTGAGGCGGGAAGGGGATTAGTGCCAATTAACTGTTTGTTAACAGGTAGTTAACAGGCAGTTTTTAGCCTAATCCCTATTTTTATTCCTGAAGTGTGGGATTCCCGACGGCTCCAAACCACGCCAAGTTAGCGAGGTGGGCCGTCGGGCTGAAGGGCTTGGAGGGTTCGAGATGCCCGGTGTTCAGGTGACTGATGGGTGCATGAGTGAAGAGGTAAGTGTGTTTAGTGTGTGTAAAGTGTTTAAAGAAGTTTTACTTAACTTTACAGCCTTCCTTCCTTCAGGTCTCGGGAGTCCCTCATCTCACCGGCACAGAAAGCACAATGGCCGCGAGCTGTCAAAATCTGCAGCATTCAGCTTTCGGAGAGATTTCTAAATCAGCCTGAGAGGAAGAAATTAACTTAGGGTACAGATTGTCAGTGTTTGACAGCTTCAAAGAGCTGTCAAAAGCTGATATTTCATCTGTCAAAAGGTCTTGACAGATGAAATGTCAACCTGTGACATCACCTGTTGCTGGGTGGCCCTTAATTGGCCTGCTGAGCCCGCTGGGTGTGCTCAACAATGTCAATCAAGTGAAAATCACGTGGGTTGACCACAACTCGATGGAGGCGGGACTACAACCCCGAAAGTTGTAGACCCGCCTCCTACAAGCCTCCAGAATCAAAATCCAGCCCTTTGTATCTGTCTTCACGGAAGAAGACGCAAAAAATATTCTGGAAATAGTGGGGAACCAAGGATCTAGTGAGAATGAGGAACTTAAAGAAATTAGTATCAGTAAAGAAATAGTACTCGAGAAATTAATGGAACTTAAAGTCGCCAAATCCCCTGGATCTGATGACCCACATCCTAGGGTTTTAATAGAGGTGGCTACAGAGATAGTGAATGCATTGGTTTTGATCTTCCAAAATTCCCTAGATTCTGGAATGGTCCCCGCGGATTGGAAGGTCGCAAATGTAAGCCACTATTCAAGAAAGGAGGCAGTGAGAAAACAGAGAACTATAGACCAGTTAGGCTGATATCAGCAGTAGGGAAAATGCTAGAATCTATTATTAGGGACGCGTTAACAGGGCACTTAGAAAATCATACTATGATCGGGCAGAGTTAACATGGATTTATGAAAAGAAAATCGTGTTTGACAAATTTATTAGAGTTTTTTGAGGATGTAACTAGCAGGGTAGATAAAGGGGAACCAGTGGATGTATATTTAAATTTCTAAAAGGCATTCGATAAGGTGCCACATAAAAGGTTATTAGACAAAATTATGAATCATGGGATGGGGGTAATAAAGTAGCATGGATAGAGGATTGGTTAACGGACAGAGAGTGGGAATAAACGGATCTTTATCAGGTTGGCAGGCTGTAACTAGTGGGGTGCCGCAAGGATCAGTGCTTGGGCCTCAGCTATTTACAATCTATATCAATGACTTAGATGAGGGGACTGAGTGTAATGTATCCAAGTTTTCTGATGATACAAAGCTAGGTGAGAAAGTAAGTTCTGAGGAGGAAGCAAAGAGGCTGTAAAGGGATATAGACAGGTTAAGTGAGTGGGCAAGAACATGGCAGGTGGAATATAATGTGGAGAAATGTTCACATTGGTAGGAAAAATAGAAAAGCAGGATATTTTTTAGAGGGTGAGAGATTGGGAAATGTTGGTATTCAGAATAACCTGGGTGTCCTTGTACATGAATCACAGAAAGTTAACTGGCAGGTACAGCAAGCAATTAGGAAAGTAAATGGTATGTTAGCCTTTATTACAAAAGGATTGGAGTATAAGAGTAAAGAAGTCCTATTACAATTATACAGGGCATTGGTGAGGTCACACCTGGAGTACTGTGTACAGTTCTGGTCTCCTTACCTAAGGAAAGACATACTTGCCTTAGAGGGAGTGCAATGAAGGTTCACTAGACTGGTTCCTGGGATGAGGGGATTGTGCTATGAGGAGAGATTGAGTAGACTAGGCCCATATCCCCTAGAGTTTAGAAGAATGAGAGGTGATCTCTGTTAAATCCGTGAATCTTTAGGTAGTGGTCCTTCAAATAATCGACAGAGACTGCAGAGGAACAATCAACAGGTGTTTACTGGATGAGGGTTGCTCTAAAACTAAGCAGTACAGATCCCTACTCAGGGTTATATACAGGTGTGGTCACTGCCGGTACTACAGTATACAGGAGCTGTAAAAAGTAGTTCTCCCCTTTGTTGTGTATGTAACCTGTTCCACCTTAAGAGAGCTTAAGCCTGTTCCACCTTAAGAGATGTACTACTTTCTCAGGCTGCTGTAGACGTAATACCAGGGGTGAACACACCGGTATATAAGCACTGTGCAGTAATCTTGTATTCAGTATAGTCTCTACCTCCAACCAGTAATGACGTGTTTTTATTGTTACTCATTAGTCTGTTTTAATTAACTAAATAATTCACAGACTTAACACTGGCGACGAGTCAGGTTCTTACCCTGCGGCAGTTATTCCACGGCGGTTGAAGAGAGGTTTCAAACCTCACCACTCACCACCCCACTGGAAGTGACAGGCATTAGGACCCTGAAGCCTCCATCAGCTTGTGAACCGGAGTAGAAGACAGGACTGGGGAAGAGAGAGGTATAGGGCGATAGCGATCGGCAGATAAGGGCCGGGCCGCTTTCAAGTGCGAGGCGTAGCCGGGCCATCGATCGCATCCGCTGATAAGGGCCGCACTCGGGGGCTGAAGGGAGACGGCGTCGGGGGACGGGTGAAGACCGCCAAGCGCGGGAAAACCGCCATTTTGTGGGCGGAGGACGACGGCAAGAGCGGGAAGCCGCCATCTTTGATAACAAGTAAAGAAAATAAAATCTGAGAAATTGCAAATCTACAATGCCTAAACACGGGAATATTAGCACCTTTGATAGTGACCTCGAAGATTGGGCCATATATGTTGAAAGAGTAAAAAATTATTGTAAGGCCAATAAAATTCGTGACCAAGATAAAGCTCTAACATTATTAAATTTAATGGGTGCGAAGACATACGGGCAATTGAAACACCTGTTATCACCAGATGAACCGGCGGATAAGACGTTCGATGAGATTGTTACTGTCCTGAAAGATCATCTAAACCCCACGCCGCTGATGCTAGCGGAACGATTTAAATTTTACGACAGAAGGCAGCTACAGCATGAAAGCAATGCTGAATATTTGCTGGAATTGCGTAAATTAGCGAAATATTGCCAGTTTGGAACGGGACTGACAGAGGCACTTCGAGACAAATTTGTGTGTGGTTTATTTAAACAGGATACACAAAAGCGACTGCTCGAGGAGAATGAGCTGACGCTTGAGAAGGCGGTCACTATGGCAGCAGCACACGAAGCCGCAGCGAGAGGCACGGCAGTAATGCAGCTACGGTCACCGGAGCTCAGTGCACACAAATTGGGTGTGAGTTCTGGCAAATGTTATCATTGTGGAAAGACAACGCATGATCAGAACCAGTGTTGGTTTAAAAACCAAGAATGTAGAACTTGTGGTAGGCTTGGACATATAGCTAGAGTATGCAGGTCAGCGAAGAAGACCAGCAACAAGAAGTCACCGCAAGGAAAATACGCAAAGGTACACAAGGTGACCGAACAGGAGTCCGATTCAGACGCTAGCAGTAATGAACTGGCTAGCTTAAGAGTACTCAACGCTGGTAAGGGTGCAGACCTCCAGACAATTTGGGTCACTCTTCAGATAGAAGGAGTCCAAGTAAAACTGGAATTGGACACTGGATCGGCATTGACGGTCATAAATAAGAAAGATTACGGAAAGTTATTCCAACATATTCCCCTACAGGATACGGGGATTATATTGGAAACATACACGGGGCAAAGAGTGTACCCCATCGGGAAAATAGAGGTTGCAGTGGTCCTCAAGGGCGAAGACAGTCAAATAATGGACTTATATGTGATATCTGAAGGAGGTCCTCCACTACTAGGACGGGAGTGGATTAGGAAAATGAATATGGACTGGCATTTCCTACAAACAATAACGAGTGAGAACTCGGTGAAGATAGTCGGCCCAGACTCTGGAACGGATGATGGTAAGCCCAACTCAGGTGCAAAAGACAAAGTTTCAGCACAGAATTCCACTGAGCAACAACAACATAGTTTAACTGTGGATTCTGAGTCTGGCAAGTCTACTGATGTGCCCATTTCTGAGGGACACCGGGCTCGAACTCAACTCCATTTCAAACTACAACAGCAATTAGAACAAATGCTTCGCCGTTTTGAGCAAGAGTTGAATGCAACGAAAGAGTTCTTTGATACAGAGTGGGAGAATCTGGAAAGTCAACAGAAGCAACTGATGGAGAAAATGGAGCAGGAGCACACCAACCATCTGCGCGAGGAGGCCGAACGAATCAAAGCTGATTCAGGTTCTGAAGGTGCGTGCCATAATCTGGTGTCAGAAGAGTTAACGGTCAGCCAACTCCTTCATATGCTGAGGGACAAGACTCTGAAATGGGAAAAACTTGAACACGAGCTGCGATCTTCAAAGGAAAAGGGTTCGGAGCTCTCAAAAGTCATTGAGATGGCTGATGTGACGACACAGACTGAAACGACTGCAACAGAGCAGCCATTGGATGCCAAAAGTACGCTGACTCACGTCAATGTAGAACAACAGACTGCTGAAACAGCTGCTCCGGTAGAGGGATTGCATAGTCCGATCAATCAATCTCCAAAGGAAGTTGAAGTATTAAAATCACAAATGAGGTCACTAGTAAACGACTTGCTGAAAGCCCAGAAAAAGCTGGATGCAGAGGTACACATGAAGAAGTCTCTTCAGGAAAGATATCTGGATTTGGAACAAGAGCTGGCTAACGTCCAGCTGGGTATGGAGGAAATAGGTGACCCTCTCACTGGTCTAGCTCAGGACGACACCGAATATTACTATGACCTGGTGGACGACACCGAATATTACGATGTCCTGTCCTGCTCAGCTTGTAACTTCGACTCCCAAAGTGCAGAAATCATGGAGGAGCACCAAAAGTCTACAGAACATCGGGAGAAGCTGGCTCTACGACGGAAACAGGAGGAAGAGAAGGAGGAACTGCGCATGCAGCTGGCAGCTGTGGCAGCTGACAATGGAGCCCAGGGAGTCTCCAAGAAGCAGAAAAGGAAAAGTAAAAACAGAAGATGACCCATCTGAACCATTATCACCTCTACCAGATCACACACGTGGTCCCTCCGAACGGAGCCAAATCAGTTCGGAAGTTCAAGCTGTTAAATCCATGAAAGGACTATTGAATGAGTAACGTGAACCGACTACACCACAGAGATTGAATCTGTGAACTGTTTTCCGCAGAGACTGAATCTGTGATATGTTACGTTAAACATGAAGTTATATATGTATATATGTTATTACGTTATGTTAAATGGGGGGATGACTATAAAGCTAAGAAGGGAGGAGTGTTGTGTATGTAACTTGTTCCACCTTAAGAGAGCTTAAGCCTGTTCCACCTTAAGAGATGTACTACTTTCTCAGGCTGCTGTAGACGTAATACCGGGGGTGAACACACCGGTATATAAGCACTGTGCAGTAATCTTGTATTCAGTATAGTCTCTACCTCCAACCAGTAAAGACGTGTTTTTATTGTTACTCATTAGTCTGTTTTAATTAACTAAATAATTCACAGACTTAACACCCTTAAAGGTACATACACTACAATTCCTCCCCTTTTAGATTAACAGTACTATAACATTCATTTAACAATTAACACTTTTAACATGCAATATTAACTGAAAATAGTCCATTTATAGATTCAGTCTTTGGGGCGGCTTCCTGATCCTTTCTGGATAGCGCCTTTCCTGAGTGTCTTGCTCTTGGTGCGGAGGCGATTCTGGCCCCCTGTCGTCAGTTTGTTCATCAGCGTCCGATACTACTGTTTCTGGGGTAGATGCTACCTGTATGTTGGGTTCATTACCAGGTACACGAGACATGGGGTTGACTTGTTCCTGTGACGCTAGGATCTGGTCGACATGGCGTCTCACAATGTTCTCCCCAACATCCACTGTGTACATTAGTGGCCCCTGCCGTGTGCATATCGTTCCTGGTTGCCATTTCTCTGTTCGGTAGTCGCGGGCCAAGACTGGTTACCCTACATTGAAGCTCCTTGTCGGCTTCTCATTGATGTGCTGGAATTGCTTATTCTCAACATTTCTTCATACATTTGGTCTGAGCAAATCCAGACGAGATCTCAACCTTCGGTTAAAGAACATCATGGCCGGGGTCTGGTTGGAAACTGCATGTGTCGCATTTCTGTAGGGTAAAAGGAAATTGTCCACCTTATGCTGCAGTGGAATGTCGTCATCGCACATGGCACTTACTGCCTTTTTAAAGGTTTGTACGAACCTCTCAGCCAATCCATTTGTGGCTGGATGTGTAATGCCTTACCCCATTCCTTTTCATAAATTTCCGAAACTCTTCAGACACAAACTGTGGTCTGTTATCAGAGCAAATCTGCTCTGGCAAGCCGTTCCTGGCAAATATGGTCCGTAGGACTGCAATCATTTTCTCCGTGGTGGTGGAGGACATTTTGATGACCTCAGGTCATTTCAAGTGTGCATCCACGGCTATTAAAAACATTGAGTCCATGAATGGACCAGCAAAATCAATATGCACCCGTTGCCATGGAGAGGAGGGCCACTCCCATGGGTGTAGAGGGGCATGTGGTGGTGCATTTTGGACCTTCTGGCATCCTGAGCAGCTCTATGTCAGGTCCTTGATTTGCTGATCGATTCCCGGCCACCACACATAAGCCCTAGCAAGGCTTTTCATTTTCACCCCTCCCAGATGGCCTTCGTGAAGCTCATTGAGCACTCTCTCCCTTAACTTGGGTGGAATTACCACTCTGGATCCACACATCAAGGTCCCCTGGCATACTGACTGCTGTTCTCTTCTGGATGAGAATGCTGGCAACAGTGAGTCGCCATGTGTTGGCCATCCCTTCACCGTCAAGTCATATACCCGAGACAGTGTCGGGTCATTTCGGGTCTCCTTCTCTACATCCGCGTTAGTTACTGGCAAGCGTTCAATTATAGTCGAATAAAATATTTCGACAGGGTCCACTGCTGGTGCTTCCTCCACAGTAGGCAGTGGCAGGCGTGATAGCCCATCAGCATTTCCATGCTGTTTCGTGCCCTTATACTCTATTTCATAATGGTTCGCCCCTAGAAAAAGGGACCATCTTTGTAGCCGTTGCGCAGTCATCACCGGAACGCCCTTCTTTGGATTAAAGATGGAGAAAAGTGGTTGGTGGTCGGTCAGCAAGGTGAACTTCTGCCGGTGCAGATAGTGGTTGAACTTTTTCACTCCCCACACTAGGCTGAGGGCCTCCCTGTCAATCTGTGCGTAGTTACGCTCGGCTGAGGTTAGTGACCGAGACGCAAAGGCTACTGGCCTCTCCGAGCTGTCCGGGAATTTGTGCGACAGCACCGCTCCAATACCATAGGGTGATGCATCACACTCCAACCGAATTGGTAGTGCTGGGTTGAAATGAGCCAACACCTCTTTTGATGTGATCAATTCTTTGCACTTCTGGAAAGCTCATTTACATTCATCATTCCACTTCCATGGTACCCCCGTTTGCAGTAGGGTGTTCATTGGGTGTAGTACTGTAGACAAATTCGACAAGAACTTATGGCAGTAGTTCACCAGCCCGAGGAACGACCTCAGTTGTGACACATTTTCCGGTGCTGGAGCCTTGACTACTGCCTCAATCTTTTCAGGGGACTTATGTAACCCCTCTTCATCAATAACGTGGCCACAATACGAGATCTGCTTCTGGAAAAACTCGCATTTGTGGCGATTAGCTCGGAGCCCATATTCCTTCAATCTAGTGAGCACCTGCTCCAGGTTGGCGAGGTGATCACTGTCATTTTCGCACGTGACCAGGATGTCGTCCAAATAACACTGGGTCCCTGGAATCCCTTGCAGGACTTGATCCATTGCCCTTTGCCAAATAGCCGGAGCTGATGCTACCCCAAACACCAGCCGGTTGTATTGGTAGAGACCCTTATGAGTGTTGATCGTGAGGTACTGTTTCGAGGCTTCTTCTACCTCCATTTGCAGGTACGCCTGCGCCAGATCAATCTTAGTGAAGCGTTTTCCTCCAGATAGCGAGGCGAAAATATCTTCAATCCTCGGAAGCGGATATTGTACCGTGTGAAGGACTGGGTTCACTGTCACCTTAAAGTCCCCACAGATGCGAATCTTCTTTGGTTCCCCAGGCGCATTACTCAACGCCCTCTTCATTGCAGGAACGATGGGTGTAGCCCACTCACTCCAGTCCACTTTGGACAGTACTCCAGAACGTTCCAAACCTTCCAGCTCTGCTTCGACGGCTGGGCGGATCGCATAAGGCACCGGTCTGGCCTTAAAAAACTTTGGGCTTGCATTTTCCTCTACTTTGATCGTCGCTGTTATGCCTTTTAGTTTTCCGAGTCCCTCCTGGAACACTTCTTGTGCGTCAGTTAGCATTTTTGACAGTCGTCCAGGTGTGACGTCGTCATCCTTTTTGGCATCTACCGTCAGTGCTTGTATGGCATGCCAATCTAATTGTATCTTCTGGATCCATTCACATCCTAGTAGTGGTGGTCCTCCATCTGGCAATACATATAAGTCCATTTTTGGTGTTTCCTTGCCGTTGTATATCACGTTCACCCTTATTTTTCCTTTGGGGTAGACTTTTTGCCCCGTGTACGTCTTCAAGACAATCTCTGTATCTCTCAAGTGGAAATGTGAGAATAGCCGCTTGTAGTCCCTTTGGTTTATGACTGTTAGGGCTGATCCTGTGTCCAATTCCATTTTCACTTGGACTCCGTCTATCT
Organism: Somniosus microcephalus; assembly: GCF_052327205.1. Taxonomy (NCBI): domain Eukaryota; kingdom Metazoa; phylum Chordata; class Chondrichthyes; order Squaliformes; family Somniosidae; genus Somniosus; species Somniosus microcephalus. Next base: position 27,065 of record NW_028225817.1, on the reverse strand, counting down.
TGAGCGTGACCCAGATAGTTTGGTGATCCTCCATTTTGGTTACATTATGTAGTTTCAGACAACCCAGCTCCTTGCTTCCGGAGTCTGTATCACTTTTCTGTTCGTCTGAACTACTCTCCGTCACCTTATGTACCTTTTTGTACTTCTCCTGTGGAGGTTTCTTGCTGCTGGTTTTCTTTCCCGACCTGCAGACTCTTATTATGTGTCCTACTTTTCCACACTGTCTGCACACTTGGTCCTTGAACCAACAATCCTTATGGTCGTGTGTTGTTCTGCTGCAGCGATAACACTTCACTGCTCCATATGACATTTCATTTGTGCCATATTCTTGCGGTCTCCGTTGTATCTCTGCAGCGCCCCGTGCGGCTGCTTCGTGTGATACTGCCATGTTGAAAGCCTTGTCCAGCGTAAGATCCTTTTCTGCTAGAAGCCGTTTCTGGGTTCCTTCACTTTGAAGCCCACACACAAACTTGTCCCTTAAAGTATCTGCTAGTCCTGTTCCAAACTGGCACTGTTTCGATAGCTTGCACAGTTCCGTTAAATACTCAGCATTACTTTCGTCTTTATGCTGGTTCCTTTTGTGAAACTTAAATCTTTCTGCTATCAACAGCGGTGTGGGGTTTAAGTGGTCCTGTAGGATTGCCACTATGCTTTCAAAATCCTTTTCCACTGGCTTCTCTGGGGTGACTAGGTTTCGCAGTAAGCCGTACGTTTTTGCACCCATGGAATTCAACAATACCAGTGCTTTCCTGGCACCTGGCACTTCATTCGCCTTGCAGTACACTTCTATGCATTCTACATATGTCGCCCAATCTTCGACTTCATTGTCGAACGCTGTGACCCTGCCACTCTTCTGCATCCCTGGGTGTGGTTAGACTGGCTAAAAATGGTGTCTCCCGCGCTCTCCCTTCTTCTCCGCTGGCTCAAAATGGCTTCTCCCGCGCTCTCCCTTCTTCTCCGCTGGCTCAAAATGGCGTCTCCCGCGCTTTCTTTTCTTCCCCCGCGGACGCTGCTCAGCCCTTGAAACTGGGCGTGCTCTGCGCGTTTTCCTGCGCGCTTCTCTCGTTGACGCCGCTCGGTCTTCAACCCCGGCTGCGCCCTGCGCGCTTCACCCTCTCTCGTTGACGCCGCTCGGTCTTCAACCCCGGCTGCGCCCTGTGCGCTTTACCCTCTCTCTTACCCGTCGACGCTGCTCGGCCTTTTTCTGTGCCGTCGGTCGGCTCCCGCCGCCGCTGTCCGGGAAGGGTCTGCGCCGTACCTGCTGCCAGCCAGCTGTGCTGGATCATCGCGACTGGAGAACCAAGCCCAGCTCTCTACAGCCTCCTCTGCGATGCTCAAGTCCTCCCTGGATGGTCGACACCCGCACTGGTGGAATCGGCCTCCTTTTTCAGAGTTGCAGGTAGGTTCGAAACGACTCGTCGCCAATGTTAAATCCGTGAATCTTTAGGTAGTGGTCCTTCAAACAATCGACAGAGACTGCAGAGGAACAATCAACAGGTGTTTACTGGATGAAGGTTGCTCTAAAACTAAGCAGTACAGATCCCTACTCAGGGTTATATACAGGTGTGGTCACTGCCGGTACTACAGTATACAGGAGCTGTAAAAAGTAGTTCTCCCCTTAAAGGTACGTACACTACAATCTCATTGAAACGTATAAAATTCTTAAGGCGCTTGACAGGGTAGATGCTGGGAGGATGTTTACCCTGGACTGGGAGTCTAGAACTAGGGGTCACAGTCTCAGAATAAGGGGTCGGCCATTTAGGACTGAGATGAGGAGAAATTTCTTCCCTCAAAGGGTTGTGAATCTTTGGAATTCTCTACCCCTGAGGGCTGTGGATGCTCAGTCATTGAGTATATTCAAGACAGAGGCCGATAGATTTTTGGATACTAAGGGATATGGGGATAGTGTGAGAAGGTGGAGTTGAGGTAGAAGCTCAGCTATGATCTTATTGAATGGCGGAGCAGGCTCAAAGGCCTACTCCTGCTCCTGTTTCTTATGTTCTTATGTAACAGCAAATAGAGGAGAATTTCAGCCTTTAGTCTGGCTGGATTTAAACCCTGGTTACAGAGGTAGAAGGTAACCCAGGCAGCAGATGAAGATTTTTGTTGAATTTGTTGATAATTTTTTTTGACAGAAACATCACAAATGACATGAAATTGTTATAAAGACTCTTCGGCTCTTAAATTACTCTGTAGGATACTAATGTAGAAAACATCAATACATTCTTCGGAAGTTCTCTCTGCTATTTTTGTCCAATTAACCTGGTTATTTTAACGGGTTAACGACTCCCCTAAAATAGCAGAGAGAGGAATGTCAGATGAACATATTACAGTTCATGCGCTAATGTCCTTCAGTGTAACTTCAGGGGCTATGACTACAAGTACCTCACTCTCTCCACAATGTGTGTTTATTTATAACTTCAAACAGCATCACTCCTGTTAGCTGTGTGCAGTTGGTTTTCAATGAGCTGCTGTCGGAGGGAGCCAGGCAGGAACAATTAATAACCCACACTGCTACAAGATAATGATACAGACAAGGGACAGTGGAAGTAGATAGACAGGAACTGCAACTGCTGATACACTCCTGGGCTGACCTTAGTGTGTCTCAGCAGTGAGCAGCTGATCAGGAGTTATTTATATAAATATATATAAAGCTGAGGCTTGTTGGAGGCTAATGGACACTAACTTCCAGTTGTTGTAGTGGGTGGTGCGGTTGGCGCATGCGCCCAGTCAGTTATGCCCCTGACTGTTTGTGAGCGGTTCGAATCGCTCCCACGCCCCTGGGTTCTAGACACTGGACTTAGGTACAGGCGGCGATACAGAAAAGACTCGAGTAGACAGGTGGTTTGGATGTAAGAAAACCTAGATTTTATTGAAATAGAAATTAACACAATCTTATGAGGAGTCACTAGTATAAAATTACAGGCAAAAACAAAATAACTATACTTATACAGGGAATGGGGAACACACGGCACACCGAGGGAAAACAACTATCTTAACAATCCCTTTATCCCTATCCCACCCCCTATACCTAACTAGATTAAGCTATGAGGGGCCAGAATTCATGCTCACTGAGTCAAAATCTGCTAAGCTCAAACAACGGTGGGGCTTGGGGTTCGCTCTTTGTGCTCTCTGGGGCCTGCTGTCGTCATGTGGTCTTGGGGCGCTGCAAGGGCGTCGTCCAGGTAAAAGTACCCCAAGGTTAAAGTCTTTGCTTGGGTACTTTACCTTGCAGGGATGATGGTTCTTCTTCCTCGGGCGGCAGTTGGAGTTTGCATGAAGATAGTCGTAGGTCGGCTGAATTGAAGCCCCGATTATTCGAAGTGTTCTTCAATCTTCTCCCAATTCGTCTCGTCTCATCTCATCTCACCTCACCTCGCCTCGTCTCGTCCCGCCTCGTCTGGCCTGGTTTGCCCATGTTTGCCTGGTGCAATGCTGGGCATCCCTGATGGAGTGGGGAAAGACATGGGCAGTGGCCAGGCGGCAAGCGCGGGAGGGGAAAAGGAGCAGCAGCTACGAGGGCAAGGAGCAAGAGAGCGTCTTTTGCCGGTGGGCCTACAATTATACTCTTTCGGATGGCCCTTATCTGCGCGCCAAATCAGGTTAGTTCATTGTCCCAATCTTGGCGGGCTAGTTCAAATAATTGTAGCAATCTAAACTAACTGTTTTCAGATGGCCGTTGATCGCACCTAATGGCCTGATGTCTGAGCTGTATTGTTATTAATGCATCTTAATCGGCCCATCCAGCCTCAATGGCTTCCTTAAGCTGTTTCCGATTATAGATGCAAACAACTTGATGGCCTCAAGTATAGGCCTAACTGGTTTTGATCTGTCTCCAATCTGGCTTAATGCATATTCAGAGTTCTGTCTGCTTTCCAAAATACAAAGTCCATCTTCACAGAAACTGCATTTTAGGTTTCGATTTCCCCAAAAGCTGCTTGTGCCACAGAGTCCAAGCTTTTAAAATCTTGCAGGCTTTCGGCCACGAGGTGCGGACGCCATCTTTGGGTACCCTTTTTAAAATGTCCATGCAGGGTCCCTTTTATTAATAATAACCTTTGGGGAAATGTGGAAATTTTGCGAATCTTACAGGGTTGATGGAAGAAAGATAAGGCTGATTTATTGCAGGGGGCACAATTAAAAATGCATTAAACAATATGCACATTAGGAAATGAGGACCAGGCATGAGGGCATTCAGAGAGTATACATGGAAACCTCATGGCGTCCGGGGATCCAGGGAAGAAAATATGAAATCCTTGCAGCAGGCGATCATTAAGAGAAGGAAACACGGAAGATACATGGCTTAAGGTTTCTCAACTGATATTGGCACTGTGACTGCATATTAAGCACAGGTGTAGTGTAAGCTTTGCAGTAACTAATGTCTGAATGCCTATCTGAATAAGTTGTAGATAAGCCAAAACTTTCTGCAGCTTGACATTGGTAAGACTAAAGCCATCCTGTTTAGCTTAAACCAGAAACTGCACATCATTACACAGTATTACATAGTATTGCGTAGTATTACATAGGCCCATAATTTCCGACAGGAGGCTTCCTGCGTGCAGATGCCTCCGATCAGGAAAAAATCTACACCCTGAGGGCTCCCGAGGCCCGGCCATTTCCAATCCTGGCCTCTCCACAGTCAAAAGGCGCAGGGCCCACGTACCCCGGGGTGCAGGTGGTTCACAAGCGTCCCTGGGATCACGTGGGCCAGGCGAGCCAATGAAAGAAGGGAATCCCCCTTCATACTTTTGACAGATAGGCCTGTCAAAAGCATGAATGGGGATCACTGAAAAAAGACACTAAAAGATTAAATACATTTTTTAAAACCATCACATTTTTAAAATGAGTTAAAATTACATTAAATTAAATATTTAAAACAAAAATTTAATTTTTGAAAAAAATAATTAAAGTTTTTTACAGGGCTAAAAATAAACTTACCTTTTAAAAGTATTTAAAAATTATAAATGAGTGAATTTTTTTTTTAATTTTTACTTTTTTTAACTCTTATGCTGGTAAAAGCAGGCCTTACGCCTGCTTTTACCAGGCGTGAGATTTTTAAGTGATTTCAGCAGGCGGAGGTTCTGCAGAAAGAGGAACTCTCCCCCCGCAGAGGCCCTTCTCCAGGCCAGGCGTCCGATCTTCGGGTAAGCATTCTCCAAGGCGGCCTTCGAGACACACGACAATGCAAAATCGTCGAGCAGAAACTGATAGCCAAGTTCCGCACCCATGAGGGCGGCCTCAACCGGGATCTTGGGTTCATGTCACGCTACATGTAACCCCACCTGACGTAGGGTCATCCAGACTCGAGTCGTCATTGGCTTGTTCTCTCCACACAGATGCGGCCGGACCTGCTGTGATTTCCAGCAACAACAAAAAATGTTTTTTGTCTGTTTTTTTGTTTTTCATACAGACCCCAGCATCTGCAACATTTGACCCCTTCTGACCCCACCTCATTGTTCTTTGATGTAATGTTTTCCTGACTGACCTGTTTGGACACCATTTACACCTTTGATTGCTGTGATTATCTCTCTGCCGAGGTGTGATAAATGGCAGTTAGAAAGATTACCTGTAAACATCTGACATTATTCTCTGACTACATAAGCTGTGTTTTTATGCATCTCTCCACTTCACCTGACGAAGGAGCAGCGCTCCGAAAGCTTGTGATTTCAAATAAAGCTGTTGTACTATAACCTGGTGTTGTGTGATTTCTTACATTTGTCCACCCCAGTCCAACACCGGCATCTCCACACCATGGCATCTTATATTTATGGCCCCCTAAGTTCTGGTTCCCCTCCACCCCCTGAAGTGAAAGCAACTTCTCTACATCTACCCTATCAAAACTCCTTGATAATTTTAAAGACCTCTAGCAGTTCACCCCTCCCCTTTATATGTATTTTCCAAAGAAAAGAGACCCTGCCTGTTCAGTCTTTCCTAATAGGTATAACCTCTCAGTTCTGGTATCATCCTTGTAAATCTTTTTTTGCACCTTCTCCAGTGTCTCTATATTCTTTTTATAATATGGAGACCAGAACTGTGCACAGTACTTCAAGTGTGGTCTAACCAAGGTTCGATACAAGTCCTAACCCTCTAGAAATGAACCCCAGTGCTTGGTTTGCTTTTTTTATGGCCTTATTTACCAACGTCGCTACTTTTAGTGATTTGTGTATTTGTACCCCCAGATCCCTCTGCTCCTCTACCCCATTTAGGCACTTATTTTCCAAGGAGTATGTGGCCTCCTTATTCTTCCTACTAAAATGTACCACCTGACACTTAGTTCATTTGCCAATGACATGCCCATTATGCAAGTTCATTAATGTCTTCATGTATTTTGTCACAGTCCTCCTTTGTATTAACTACACCTCCCAATTTGGTGTTGTCCGCAAATTTTGAGATTGTACTGCTTTCCAAATCCAAATTGTTTATGTAAATGGTGAACAACAGTTATCCCAGCATCGATTGCTGTGGAACACCACTTCCCACCTTTTAACAGTCTGAGTCGCTACCTGTAACCTCTACTCTTTCTTTTCTGCTACTTGTACCCTAACTCCACATGTTTTAATCTTAGTCATGAGTCTGTGTGGTACCTTATCAAAGGCCTTTTGGAAATCCAAATCTATTTACTTCGACTACATTACCCTTATCTACTCTTTCTGTTACTTCTTCAAAGAATTCAATAAGGTTGGTCAAGCATGACCTTCCCTTTTTAAATCCATGTTGACTACTCGTTATTATATTTTTAGTTTCTAGATGTTTTTCTATTACATCTTTGAGAAAGGATTCCACTTTCTTTCCTACCACCGATGTTAAGCTAATTGGTCTAGAGTCATTGAGTTATACAGCACAGAAACAGGCCCTTCGGCCCATCGTGTCCGCGCCGGCCATCAAGCCCTATCTATTCTAATCCCATTTTCCAGCACTTGGTCCGCAGACTTGTATGCTATGGCGTTTCAAGTGCTCATCTAAATGCTTCTTGAATGTTGTGAGAGTTCCTGCCTCTACCACCCTTTCAGGCAGTGAGTTCCAGATTCCAACCACCCTCTGGGTGAAAAAGCTTTTCCTCAAATCCCCTCTAAACCTTCTGCCCCTTACCTTGAAACTGTGCCCCCTGGTTATTGACCCCTCTACTAAGGGGAAAAGTTCCTTTCTATCTACCCTATCTATGCCCCTCATAATTTTGTATCAGGTCCCCCCTCAGCCTTCTCTGCTCTAAGGAAAACAATCCCAGCCTGTCCAGTCTTTCTTCATAGCTGAAACACTCCAGTCCTGGTGAATCTCCTCTGCACCCTCGCCAATGCAATCACATCCTTCCTATAGTGTGGTGACCAGAACTGCACACAGTGTTCCAGCTGTGGCCTAACTAGCATTTTGTACAGCTCCATCATAACCTCCCTGCTCTTATATTCTATCCCTCGGCTAATGAAGGAAGTATTCCATATGCCTTTTTAACCACCTTATCTAACTGTCCTGCTGCCTTCAGGGATCTATGTACATGCACACCAAGGTCCCTCTGATCCTCTGTCTTTCCTAGGGTCCTACCATTCATTGTGTATTCCCTTGCCTTGTTAGTCCTCCCAAAATTCACCACCTCACACTTTTCAGGGTTAAATTCCATTTGCCATTGTTCTGCCCATCTGACCAACCCGTCTATATCGTCCTGTAGCCTAAGGCTTCCCTCTTTAAGTTTGATTCATTTATCAATTATCTGCCGCTTTCTATCTTAAATGTATTTATTTCCTTTTTGATCTCTCCTTCTAATGTCATGTCCATCATGTTAGTCTCCCTAGTAAATACTGAGGCAAAGTAACTGTTTAATATTTCTGCCATTTCGCTGTCATTACCTGTGAGTTTATCATGTGTAGCCCTTAGTGGCCCTATCCCTATCCTGATTTTTCCTTTGTTGTTTATGTGTCTGCAGAATACTTTACTATTTCTTTTTATATTCCTTGATAATTTAATTTTGTAGTTTCTCTTTGCCTTGCTAATTTTTTTAAAATTTCTTTCCTAATCTTTTCAAATTCCCTTTTGTCATCTTCTCCCTTGTTGTCTATGTACATAGTGTATGCTTTTGTCTTTAGTTTCAATTTTGCCCTTATTTCTTTATTCATCCATGGTGTGTCATTACTGGCTAATTTGTTCTTGCTTTTTAGTGGGATATATTTCTCCTAGACTCTATTGATTACATAAGATTACATATCTTATTGATCACCGTTTTAAATGTTTCCAACTGCTGTTCTATTTCAATGTTTGTCATACTTCCTGATTCTATCTCCCTTCTCATCTATTTGCTGAAGCTAAATTGACGATACACAATCATTGGTTCTATATCACCCTGAGGTGATCTTAAAACCCCACATAACATCATCTATTTCTATCTGTACAATATTAAGAACATAAGAACATAAGAAATAGGAGCAGGAGTAGGCCAATCGGCCCCTCGAGCCTGCTCCACCATTCAATAAGATCATGGCTGATCTGATCCTAACCTCAAATCTTCTATCACTCGCCATCCCACCCGAACCCATGTGATCTCCCGGGAGAGGCGAAAAACCAGATATAAAACCCAATGGCTAATTTGGGAGAAGAAATCTGGGAAATTCCTCTCCGACCCATCTAGGCGATCTAAACTCGTCCAGGAGATCACTCTGTCCCTATATTTTCTACAGTACTTACCTTCTGTAAGTGCGATCTCCACCCCAGCCAGGAACAGGAATAAAACCATCTCCTGAAATTTAACACAGAATTAGAACACAAGAAGTAGGAGCAGAACCAGGCTACACGGCCCCTGGGCCCGCTCCACTACCCACAGGGCCATGACCATTCCGAACCTAGACTCATGTCCAATTTCCTGCCCGCTCCCCGTAACCCTTAATTCCCTTTACTTCTAGGAAACTATCTATTTCTGTTTTAAATTTATTTAATGATGTAGCTTCCACAGCTTTCTGGGGCAGCAAAGTCCACAAACCTACCACCCTCTGAGTGAAGAAGTTTCTCCTCATCTCAGCTTTGAAAGAGCAGCCCCTTATTCTAAGATTATGCCCCCTAGTTCTAGTTTCACCCATCATTGGGAACATCCTCACCGCATCCACCCGATCAAGCCCCTTCACAATCTTATATGTTTCAATAAGATCGCCTCTCATTCTTCTGAGCTCCAATGAGTAGAGTCCCAAGCTACTCAACCTCTGCTCATATGACCACCCCCTCATCCCCAGGATTAACCGAGTGAACCTTCTTTGTACTGACTCGAGAGCAAGTATGTCCTTTCTAAAGTATGGACACCAAAACTGTATGCAGTATTCCAGGTGCGGCCTCACCAATACCTTGTATAACCTGTTTTTATATTCTATCCCCCTAGCAATAAAAGCCAACATTCCATTGGCCTTCTTGATCACTTGCTGCACCTGCATACTAACTTTTTGAGTTTCGTGCACCAGGACCCCCAGATCCCTTTGTACTACAGTACTTTCCAGTTTCTTGCCATTAAGATAATAACTTGCTCTATGATTTTTCCTGCCAAAGTGCATAACCTCACACTTTCCAGTATTATATTCCATCTGCCAAATCTCTGCCCACTTACTTAGCCTGTCCATGTCACTTTGCAGGTTTTTTATGTCCTCCTCACTCACTACTTTCCCTCCCATCTTTGTATCATCTGCAAACTTTGATATGTTGCACTCGGTCCCCTCCTCCAAATCGTTAATATAGATTGTAAAGAGTTGGGGACCCAGCACTGACCCCTGCGGAACACCACTAGTTACTGATTGCCAGTCTGAGAACGAACCATTTATCCCAACTCTCTGCTTTCTGTTAGAGAGCCAATCCTCCACCCACGCCAGAATATCACCCCCAATCCCATGATTTTTTATCTTGAGCAATAATCTTTTGTGTGGCACCTTGTCAAATGCCTTTTGGAAGTCTAAATACGCTACGTCCACTGGTTCTCCTTTATCCACCCTATATGTTACTTCCTCAAAGAACTCAAGCAAATTTGTCAAACTTGACTTCCCCTTCATGAAACCATGCTGAGTTTGTCCTATTAAATTATGTATATCCAAATGTCCCATTACTGTCTCCTTAATAATGGACTCTAAAATTTTACCAACCACAGATGTTAGGCTAACAGGTCTATAGTTTCCAGCCTTCTGCCTACTACCCTTTTTAAATAAGGGTGTTACATTAGCAGTTTTCCAATCTGCCGGGACCTTTGCTGAGTCCAGGGAGTTTTGGAAAGTTATTACCAATGCATCCACAATCCCTACCGCCACTTCCCTCAAGACCCTAGGATGTAAGCCATCAGGTCCAGGGGATTTATCTGCCTTGAGTCCCATTATTTTACCAAGTACCACTTCCTTAGTGATTTTAATCGTATTTAGCTCCTCTCCCCCTAGAGCCCCCTGTTTGTCCAGTGTTGGGATATTCTTAGTGTCCTCTACCGTAAAGACTGATACAAAATATTTGTTCAGCGTTTTTGCCATCTCCATGTTTCCCACCATTAATTTCCCGGTCTCATCCTCTAAGGGGCCAACATTTACTTTAGCCACCCTTTTTCTTTTTATATAACTATAGAAACTTTTGCTATCTGTTTTTATATTTTTTGCTAATTTACTTTCATAATCTATCTTCCCTTTCTTAATCAATCTTTTAGTTATATTTTGCTGTCTTTTAAAGACTTCCCAATCTTCTATCCTCCCACTAGATTTGGCTACCTTATATGCCCTTGTTTTTAGTCGGATACTATCCTTAATTACTTTACTTAGCCACGGATGGCTATCTTTTCTTTTGCACCCTTTTTTCCTCAGTGGAATATATTTTTTTTGGAAGTTGTAAAATAACTCCTTAAATGTACACCACTGATCATGTACCGTCTTACCCTTTAATCTATTTTCCCTGTCCACGCTAATCAATTCCGCTCTCATACCTTCATAGTCTCCTTTATTCAAGCTCAGCATGCTTGTTTGAGATCCAACCTTCTCACCCTCTACTTGAATATGGAATTCAACCATGCTATGGTCACTCATTCCAAGGGGATCCTTTACTAGGACATTTTTAATTAATCCTGTCTCATTACACAGGACCAAATCTAAGGTTGCTTGCCCCCTGGTTGGTTCAGTTACATACTGCTCAAGAAACCCATCCCTAATACACTCAATGAACTCATCCTCAAGGCTGCTCTGCCCAATTTGATTTGTCCAGTTAATATGATAGTTAAAATCCCCCATAATTATAACTGTTCCCTTATTACAAGCCTCAACTATTTCCTGATCAATGCTCCGTCCAAGAGAGTTGCAACTGTTCGGAGGCCTATAGACTACTCCTACTAGTGTTTTTTTCCCCTTATTATTCCTTATCTCCACCCAAACTGTTTCACTACCCTGCTCCTTTGACCCAATATCATTTCTCTGTATTATAGTGATTCCTTCCTTTATTAACATAGCCACCCCACCTCCCCTCCCTTCCTACCTGTCCTTCCTGATTGTTAAATAACCTGGTATGTTTAATTCCCAGTCATGGTCACCCTGCAGCCATGTTTCTGTAATGGCCACAAGATCATACCCATATGTAATTATTTGTGCCATTAACTCATTCATTTTGTTACGAATGCTACGTGCATTCAGATAAAGAACTTTCAAATATGTTTTGTGACACTTAGTTCTTGTTTATTCCCCTTTTACTACTTTACCTTTTACTCCATACTTTCTGTCCCTTCCTGACACGTTCTGTTTTTTAATTTCCCAACTGCTACCTAAGTCTATGACCTTCTCCGTTGTCATTTCTGTTATTTGCTTACTAGAAACCTCCCCCCCACTAATTAGTTTAAAGACTTCTCTACAGCCCTAGTTATATGATTCGCCAGGACTCTAGTCCCAGCACTGGCCAAGTGGAGTCCGTCCCAACGGAACAGCTCCCTCCTGTCCCAGTACTGGTGCCAGTGTCCCAAGAAGCAAAACCCATTTCTCCCACACCAGTCTTTGAGCCACGCATTTAACTCTTTAATTTTATTTATCCTAGCCAAATTCACTCGTGGCTCAGGAGATTATTACCCTTGAAGTTCTGTTTTTTAATTTGACCCCTAGCTGCTCATACTCCTTTAACAGAACCTTCTTCCTTGTCCTATCTACGTCGTTTGTACCAACATGGACCTCTTCACCCACGACTGTGTGGCTGTTCATGGTTCCAACACCATCATCAAGTTTGCGGATGATACCACAGTAGTAGGCCAGATCACCAACAACGACGAGTCAGCCTACAGGGAGGAGGTCCAGCATCTCGTGAAGTGGTGCGCCGATAACAACCTGGCCCTTAACATCAAGAAAACCAAAGAAATCATTGTGGACTTCAGGAAGTCTAAAGGCGGAAGTCACACCCCCATCCACATCAATGGGGCTGTGGTGGAAAGGGTGGACAGCTTTAAGTTCCTCGGAGTCCACATCACGGAAGACCTCTCCTGGTCCCTCAATACCTCCTCTCTGGTGAAGAAGGCCCAGCAGCGCCTATATTTCCTAAGGAGGCTGAAGGGATGTAACCTGTCACCCCTGATCCTCTCTAACTTTTACCGCTGCACAATAGAGAGCATCCTGACAAACTGTATCACAGTATGGTATGGCAGCTGTAGCTACTATGACCGGAAAGCCCTGCAGCGGGTAGTCAAAACTGCCCAACGCATTACTGGCACCCGGCTACCGACGATAGAGCACATATACCAGAAACGCTGTTTACGGAGGTCACGGACCATCATCAAAGACCCTACCCACCCCAGCCACAGTCCGTTCGCCCTCCTGCCATCTGGGAGAGCTACAGATGCATTCGCACCCGTACGACCAGATTTAGGAACAGCTTCTTTCCCAGGGCTGTCATCCTACTGAACTCCACAAATAAACTCTAAAGCCTGTACATCTGCCAATGCACTTTATTATGGTTATGTTTATGTTAATGTATTACAAGCCAAATGTATGTTGAATGTTTAAATGTCTTAATCTAAATGTACACTCTCGGGAGCCGCAAGCCTACATTTCGTTGTACTGCACTTGTGCACTAACAATGACAATAAAGTTGATTGATTGATTGATTGATTGACAACTGGATCCTCCCCCTCCCACTCCAAGTTTCTTTCCAGCCCAGAAGAGATCTCCTTAACCCTGGCACCGGGCAGGCAACACAGCCTTCGGGACTCCCGCTCTTGACTGCAGAGCACCCTGTCTATCCCCCTAATGATACTATCCCCTACCACTACAACATTTCTTTTTACTCCCTCCACTTGAATGGCCCCTGTACCACGGTGCTGTGGCCAGGTTGCTCACCCTCCCTGCAGTCCCCGCTCCCGCCCTCACAGGGAGTAAGAACCTCGATCCTGCTTGACAAGAGCAAGGGCTGCGGCTCCTTCAACACTACATCCTGGATCCCTGTACCTTCCTCACTCATAGTCACACCGTCCTGTCCCTGACCACGGACTACATCTGCAGTAATTAATTTCATAGGTGTGACCACCTCCTGAAACATAGAGTCCAGGAACTTCTCCCCCTCCCTGATGTGTCGCAGTGTCTGAAGCTCGACCTCAAGCTCTTTAACATGGAGCTTGAGTTCCTCTAGCAGCAAACACTTATCGCAAGTGTAATCACCGTAAGCCTCAATGGGGTCCACCAGCTCCCACATTTCGCAACAGTGACACATCACCTGTTCACCCATATCTGTGTAATTAATTAAATTTCTTATTATTAGTTATGAAGACCCTCTGCCCCGATATAGATGATAATATTAAACCACTATTTAATAGGACTTACCAACTTAAAGGTATAGAAGAGAAGGAAGAGGACCTACCAACCAGCTGATCACCAACTTCCCTCGTGAATGCTGTCTGGGGGACCTCTCCGGTTGAATTGTCTCGCTGCTCCACATCCTCAGTGTTGGATTCGCCTGAGAGAGGGAAGCAAAACAGAGCAAAAAGCACCCCCTCACCTCCCACATGCCCGAACTCCCACTTACCAAACTCTACTTACACTCAATGCGACCGCACTCAGCGCTACTGCACTAAGCCCGCCCCTTTTTATACCCGGATTCTACTTCCGGTTTAAACTCCCCAACAGCTTAATTTACTCTAAAAAATTTAACTTACTTCAAATAATTCACTTTTTTACTCAGTAAAATTCAGTAAATGCACTTTAAAGACTTTTTCTGCCACTTACCAAAGTCTGCTTTAGCTCAATGCAACTTGCACTCAGCATTCTGTCTCTACCTCAAATCAATGCTTTTGCCAACTCCAAGCTTGACTTCTTCCACATATTCCTTGTTGGCTTCCAAGCTCCACACTAAACAAACTCAACTAGAATTCTGCTGCCTGTATCTGGTCCCATAGAAACTCCTACTCACCCATCACCCCTATCCTCATTAACCTCCACTGGCTTCTTATCTCCTAGTGCATATATCTCACCTCCCATCAAATCACTCCTGTAGTTTTCAAATCCTTCCACAGTCTTACTCCACCCTATTTCTGCGACCTTCTCCAAACCTACATCTCAACTCACACATTCCACTATTCAGTTATGATAGCAAAATACTGCGGATGCTGGAAATCCGAAATAACAACAGGAAACGCTGGAAAAACTCAGCAGGCCAGGCAGCATCGGTGGAGAGAGAGACAGAGTTAACGTTTCAGGTCGATGATCTTTCGTCAGACGAAAGGTCATCAACCTGAAACATTAACTCTGTTTCTCTCTCCATCGATGCTGCCTGGCCTGCTGAGTTTTTCCAGCGTTTCCTGTTGTTATTTCCACTATCCTGTTTCTGGCCTACCGTGCATCTCCCCCAACGCCCACCCATTGGTAGCAAAGCTTTCAGCTTCATGTCCTGCATTCTGGAACTCCCTCCCCAGACCTCTTAGCCTTGCTACCTTCTTGATTCTGCTTCAATATATAACTCTTTGACCTAGTCTTTGCTCACCTCACCTAATATCTGCTCAGATCAAATCCTCAATTTACGAGCATTTTGCTGCATTGAAGTTGCTGTATAAGTGTAAATTGTCATTGCTACTTATAATACAGAAATACTTATTATGCAGCCTGACAACTAAAAAAGATTTTCAATCCACGGTATTTTCTCATAGAATCAGAAAAATGTGGGAACCTGCAGAAGATTTGATTCCCAGTTGCTGTTGAATGAATTATAGAGAGGGTTTTCATAGAGGGGGAAGGGGAAGTGATAGTAATGCTCTCTCTGCCCTCAAAGAGACCCTGATAAATAATAAAACTTCAAGTCAAACAAAAAGCTCTTACTAACTGCTCAGAGGCAACGATGGAGTGGATATGAACCCATGTTGGAATTCAGTGAATTCTGTGAGAAGCAAATTTATGATCACTTTGATGTTAACATGAGAGGGATCTAAAAATAAACTGTCCGACAATGTCAGCTGCATTTATTTTGGCTGTGGTTCAAGAAGCACTTTTCATTACCCGAGGAGGACATGGCGCACACTGTGACCATGGGAGTGACCTACACTTGGTAACTTCATAGAATCATAGGATGGTTACAGCACAGAAGGAGGCCATTCGGCCCATCGAGCCTATGCTGGCTCTCTGCAAGAGCACTTCAGCTAGTCTCACTCCCCCGCCCTTTCCCCGTAACCCTGCAATTTTTTTCCTTCAAGTACTTATCCAATTTCCTTTTGAAAGCTGTAATTGAGTCTGCCACCACCACCCTTTCAGGCAGTGCATTCCAGATCTTAACCACTCACTGCGTAAAAAAGTTTTCCTCATGTCACCTTTGGCTCTTCTGCCAATCACCTTAAATCTGTGTCCACCTTCAATGATTTGTACACATATACCCCCAGGTGTCTCTGTTTATGCATCCCCTTTAGGATTGTACCCTTTAGTTTATATTGCCTCTCCTCGTTCTTCCTATCAAAATGTATCACTTTGCACTTTTCTGCGTTAAATTTCATCTGCCACGTGTCTACCCATTTCACCAGCTTGTCTATGTCTTCTTGAAGTCTATCACTATCCCCCTCACTGTTGTGTCATATGCAAATTTTGAAATTGTGCCCTGTACACCTAAGTCCAAATCATTAATATATATATTAAGAAAAGCAGTGGTCCTAGTACTGAGCCCTGGGGAACACCACTGTATACCTTCCTCCAGTCCGAAAAATAACCATTCACCACTACTATCTGTTTCCTGTCATTTAGTCAATTTCATATCCATGCTGCCACTGTCCCTTTTATTCCATGGGCTTCAACTTTGCTGGCAAACGTATTATGTGGCACTTTATCAAATGCCTTTTGGAAGTCCATGTACACCACATCAATCACATTGCCCTCATCAACCCTCTCTGTTATCTCATCAAAAAACTCGATCAAGTTAGTTAAACACGATTTGCCTTTAACAAATTCATGCTGGCTTTACTTAATTAATCCACACTTATCCAAGTGACTGGTAATTTTGTCCCTGATTAGCGTTTCTAAAAGCTTCCCCACTACCGAGGTTAAACTGACTGGCCTGTAGTTGCTGGGTTTATCCTTACACCCCTTTTTGAACAAGGGTGTAACAGTTGCAATTCTCCAGTCCTCTGGCACAACTCCCGTATCTAAGGAGGATTGGAAGATTATGGCCAGTACCTCCGCGATTTTCTCCTTAACTTCCCTCAGCATCCTAGGATGCATCCCCTCCGGTCCTGGTGACTTATCTACCTTAAGTACAGCCAGCCTTTCTAGTACCTTCTCTTTATCAATTTTTATCTCATCCAGTATCTCCACTACCTCCTCTTTCACTATAACTTTGGCAGCATCTTCTTCCTTGATAAAGACAGATGCAAAGTACTCATTTAGTACCTCAGCCATGCCCTCTGCCTCCATGCGTAGGCCTCCTTTTTGGTCCCTAATCAGCCCCACCCCTCCTCTTACTACCTGTTTACTATTTAGATGTCTATAGAAGACTTTTGAATTACCTATTATGTTAGCTGCCAATCCATTCTCATATTCTCTCTTTGCCCCTCTTATTTCCTTTTTCACTTCCTATATTCAGCTTGATTCTCACTTGTATTCTCAACCTGACACCTGTCATACGCATTCCTTTTGTGCTTCATCTTACTCTCTATCTCTTTCGTCGTCCAGGGAGCTGTGGCTTTAGTTGCCCTACCCTTCCCCCTCGTGAGAATGTACCTCGACTGTACCCGGACCATCTCCTCTTTAAAGGCAGCCCATTGTTTGATTACAGTTTTGCCTGCCAATCTTTGATTCCAATTTACCCGGGCCAGATCTGTTCTCAACCCACTGAAATTTGCCTTCCTCCAATTAAGTATTTTTACTCTAGATTTCACCCTGTCTTTTCTATAGCTAATCTAAACCTTATGATACTATGATCGCTGTTCCCTAAATGTTCCCTTACTGACACTTGCTCCACTTGACCCACCTCATTCCCCAGAACCAGATCCAGCCATGCCTCCTTCCTCGTTGGGCTGGAAACATACTGATCAAGGAAGTTCTCCTGAACACACTTCAGAAATTCTTCCCATTCTCTGCCCTTTACACTGTTACTATCCCAGTCTGTATTAGGATAATTGAAGTCCCCCATATTCACTACTCTATAGTTCTTGCACCTCTCTGTAATTTCCCTGCAAATTTGCTCCTCTATATCTTTCCCACTAGTTGGTGGCCTATAGAATACACCTAGTAGTGTAATGGCACATCTATTGTTTCTTAACTCTAACCAAATAGATTCTATCCTTGACCCCTCCAGGACATCCTCTCTCTCCAACACTGTAATATTCTCCTTAATCAATACTGCCACCCCACCTCGCTTCTTTCCTTCCCTATCTTTCCTGAATACCTTATATCCAGGAATATTTAAAACCCAATCCTGCCCTTTTTTGAGCCAGGTCTCCGTTATTGCCACATCATATTCCCATGTGGCTATTTGCGCCTGAAGCTCACCAACCTTATTTACCAGGCTTCGTGCATTTACACACATGCACTGTAAACCGATCTTAGACCTTCTTGTATTCTTGGTTTCATTGACCAGTAACCTGTGCATCTAGTTTCCCCCATGCAACTCCGTACAGTTTTATTAGACAAAGGAGCAAAGGCAGAGGGCATAAATGAGAGGATGAAAGGAGAGAGGATGAAAGTGAGACACACTAATTGAACTTGAGAACAGTTAAATAACATCTATTGAATGGGATGCTTTCCAGTAAATGGATGAATGAACCACCACTTGTAGAACTCAGCCATGTAGACCAGGAACGTATTAGGTTTGATTCCTGGGGCAGGATTTTCATTGGGCCGTGGAGACGGGATTGGAGGTGTGTGGGAGGTTAAAATTGCAAAAACTGGCGTGTGGGCCCAACCCCGCCTCCATCCCGCCTCCAAGCAATTTTTATTAATTCGTGTCTAATGGTCCCGTCTCCGTCCCGTCTCCAAGAGGCGGGATAGGCCGTTAAGGCCACTAACAAGCACTAAATTGCCTCTATAATGCCATTTTGATAGGCCTTAGCGATTTTAACCCTTTTCCCACGTGAAACACGCCTGTTCTGAAACACGACGGTGAAACCTGGCGGGAGCACAATTGGATTGCTGACTATCAGCTGCAGCTCAACCATTAAAGAGGAGATTTGGTCAGCCATCATTTGCAGGTGGCAGGACTTTGTAGTCTCAGGTCTGGGGAAACATTTAGAAGGCATAACCACAGCTGTGGAAGTTTGGAGCCTGACATCCATCTCCAGTGTGACCTCCTGGGAAACCCCTCTCGCCACCTTCACTCAGCACTTCCTCAACTGAGGCATATACCAGAAGCATGGGAGCCATTTATTTCCTTCCCTTCTGGACATTAGATGAGGACGAACACCAGCCGCGGCACCAGCAGAACCAGGAAAACCAGCAGCACCAACAGCAGCAGCACCAACAGCAGCAGCAACAGCAGGAGCACCAAGGTGCTGCTCACCCACCTGAAACTACACAGGCCAGAAGGGGCCAGCGCATGGAAGCCCGTCAGTGCAGGAGATACCCCCCAAACAGGGTCTACAGACACAGGGTCAGCTACCTCAACATGTCTGAGCAGCAGTGCCAAAGGCAGCTCCGACTTTCGCGCGAGGTAGTGGGTGACATCTACGCAATGCTGCAACAACACCTGCAGGCCAGAGGACCAGGTGGACAACCCTTACCAGTGGCCCTCAAAGTCAACATTGCACTCGACTTTTTTGCCTCAGGTTCATTCCAGGGATCAGCAGCAGACATCAGCGGCATCTCCCATGTGGCCGCACACACTTGCATCACGCAGGTAACCGATGCCCTCTTTGCCATCGCGCACAATCACATCCATTTCACCAAGGATCAAGCAAGTGTCACGGTGCGTGCGGTTGGATTAGTTAATCTGGCAGGCTTGCCAAGGGTGCAGGGCGTCATTGACTGCACACATGTGGCCCTTAAGGCACCCCATCGCAATCCAGGTATTTTTGCCAACCGCAAGGGCTTCCATTCCCTTAACATTCAGCTGGCGTGTGACCACAAGAAGGAAATTTTGCATGTTTGTGCCAAGTACCCTGGCAGTTGCCATGGCTCCTTCATACTGCGCCAGTCTAGTGTGCCTCCGCTATTCAGTCCACCAGACCAACTTAACGGATGACTACTTGGAGACAAGGGCTATCCCCTGAAGACATGGCTAATGACGCCGTTGAGGAGACCATCCAACGAAGCTGAGGAGAGCTACAACTCCAGCCACATGTCCACCAGAGCCATAATCGAGCAAACCATCGGTTTGCTGAAAATGCGCTTCAGATGCCTGGCTAGATCAGGTGGAGCCCTGCAGTACTCAGCAGTCAGGGTCTCCAGAATCATCGTGGTTTGCTGTGCACTTCACAACATGGCACAGCATCGTGGCTTGCAGATTCCTGAGGACCAAGTGGCTCCTCACATATCCTCCTCAGATGAGGAGGAGGAGGAGGAGGACAGTGAAAACAAACATCTTGCAGAGGCCCATCAACCAGCGGCAGCAGTACTTGAGAACATTGCTGCCCGAGATGGAAGGAACGCACTCATCTTGGCCAGATTTGCTTAGCCTAGCCAATCAAGCACTTATGCCTCGCAGCTTCTTACCTGAGCATCGACAATGGCCAAGAACCAGCGGATTCCGAGCAATTTGACCACCATACTGACAATTGCAAGTAATCCTAAGCCCTCAATGTGAAAGTCCCAGTCGCGAAATAACACATGCCACAACTACAGCAGTAGCCATCAGATTTTTTGTTTACATTATTCATCTGATGGCTTTTTCACAGAAAACATCTAATTTCACCCAAGTGACTACCCTTGTGACTATTTGTGCAGTATCTTTCTCTTACGCGTGCTCCTACGTGGTGCTTCACCTGTGGCTTCAGCAGATGTGGAGGCCCCTTGCTCACTTTCCTGCTGCTCCTGTCTCGACACCTTTGGCGGGCGTCCTCTGGGGTTGCGAACCTGTAAGGGCTCGGCAACAGTCTGCTGCTCCTGTGGCTGTGCAGGGGTTAAGACGCCGATCTCAATTGGGTGTGGACTCTGGTGGGGCTCTGACCGAGGGCTCTGCAGTGGCATGGAAGTGTGAGCGCTTGGAGAGGAGCCCCCACTTCCTTGATGTCTGCCACCAACTTCCCTCTCATGGGTCAGGTCCCCCTCAGCGCTTGCAAGTGGCTTGAGAGCACCTTGCTGCACATCAGGGGGGCCATGGGGACCCGTATCTGCACTGGCAGTCCTACTCAGAAGGACTTCCATGAAGGTCTGGTTTCTCTGTTCAATAGATGACCATCGCTCCTCCAGAGATGTCATTCTATTCTGAACACTCACCATGTTTTCTGCACTCTGGCGATGTATCACCTCCATGGAGGTTGCCATCCTTTCCATGTTGATGCATTCATGCGCCAATGACTCCACAAAGGCTCTGCTCATGTTCGCTATGGACTCCTCCATTCGCTCCACACTCGCAGCGACCCTGGAGACAAAACCTGCCAGAGACTCCTGCATCTGTTCCTGGAGTTCCAGCACCGCTGATCTTATGGATGGACCCAGAGGCAGAGGGTCAACATGCAGCTGAGCTGAACTGGCAGAGTCCTGCGCCCTCCGACTAGGATTCTCCACTGCTGTCCCTGTCTCCACAATCTGCTGATGCTCACTTGTGAGCTGTGATACACCAGGTGACAACAATACTCTATATCCCAAAGGTCCCACCGAGGTGTGAGTGTCTGTGCTGGTGCTGGGTGCGCAGAATTCTGCTGACGCTGCGCCCTCAGAGGTTGCAGCTTCCTCTGAGGAGTCTTGAGGCTCAGGTTGTTCCGCCTGGTGAGTGGGGACGGGTGCTTGCGATGGTCCTGTGGGAGAGTAAAGGAAATAGTAAGTGATGTGATGCCAAGGTTACATGCACATTGCATATTGCAGATGATCATTAGTCCATCTGTTAGAGCTTCAGAATCATTATCAGCGACTCATGCAATGTCAATGAGAGAGATGGAAAACTATTCTGTCACCAGCTTGCTGTGATGCACCCTCTGTCCATCCCCCTCTTGCACATCTTCCTCCACTCCAACAATCTCCAGGACCGCCTCCTCCCAGGGGGTCAGGTGGGCTACTGAGGGTGGCCCTCCTCCTGTCCTCGCTCTTTCTCGCTTATTGTGAGCTCTCTTTTTCTGCAATGAGGGAGACAAGTGGAGGTTGAGTGAGAATGAAGGCGTGAGTGTAGAGATTCCATAGCATAGCTGCTTAGAGGGAGACAAAGATGGAGTGAGGTGGCAAGACCAAAGGCCCTCCATGTGTGTTGTCAGTTGTTTCCATAGCATCACAGTGATAGGGAGTGTGAGGGCTGCATAGTCGAATAGTTAGGTGAATGTTACCATAGAGAGAGAGGGAATGGGTAAGGGTGCATGGATGTCAGTGTCAAGTGGGATGTGGAGGAAGAGATTGCTAAAGCTGAGTGCTGGTGAGGAAAGGCGATGGGGATCAGATTGAGGGTGATGGGAAATTCATACTCACTTTTCCAGTGCGCAGAAGGTCATGAAATCTCTTCCTGCACTGAATCCACGTTCTGCGGGTTACTGATAAGGAGTTGACCTCCTCTGCCACTTGCAGCCACACAGCCTTGGTCTGCTGGGGAGGCTTCTTCCTCCCTGAAGAAGGGAAGAGCACCTCTTTATGAGCTCTTGCTCCCTCAACCAAAGCCTGCAAGGCAACGTCTCTCTGGCTGGGCATTCTTCCTCCAGGTCTCTGTAGCATGAAAGGCCAAAAGGTTGGCAGTCTGCAGAAGAAGCAAGGCTTGTTGCAGACTTTAAATGCAGCAACAACGATGACGTCATCGGAGGCGACTTTCAGACTGGAAAAACTCATTCGCCATGGGTTCCCACACATTGGAACTCAATTGGCCAATTAAGTTAAAATCGCATCAATCTCCCACATCGATTTAGAGTCGGGTGGATAACATGAAATGCGGATTACACGACCCCAGCCCGCCCCTGAATTAAAATCCAGCCCCTGGTCTGTGCTGAGTTAGCCTGCTTCAGGCAGAACTGCAGCAGTGTATTTTAATTAGCGATACATTCCCTGGATTAGGGAGGGGATTTTATCCAGGTAAGTGCCATGATTAGATATTGTGTGAGGACAATATCAGACTCAGCAATCAAATAACAAGTCAACGGACTTTTGAGTCCTATACTTATTCGGAATGGTGACGGTAAAATGATTTTTCATATCCTCTGACAGAATCAGAAAAATATAGGAAACTGCGAATATCTACTCCCCAGGATTCTTTGAATAAATTACAGGGAGTTTTTCCACAGTGGTGGAGAGGGAGGGAGAAAGGACAGGAATAATTGTTACTTGGAGGAGTTGTTGGAGGCCGACTGGCATCTGTGAGGAGTCAACGTCTTCAGGAGGGGACAGAAGGGGCCTCGGTTTAACGTCTCATGCAAAAGATGTCACATCTGACAGTGCAGCACGGCCTCAGTAATGCACCGGAGTGGCAGCCTGGATTAATGTGCTCAAGTCTCTGGAGTGAGATGTGAACCCGCAATCTACAGATATCAAGAGGCGAGAGTGCTACCACTGAGCCACAGCTGATACCTTTAAACTCAGCCACTACTCCCAGTGTTAATAAACCTGTATATATATTATAACCGGCCGAGGTCCTGCGCAGGCCACTCGCCGGCTGCTGCCGCACAGCAAATTTAAAGGGACCGCGCACCAGGAAAAAAAGTAGAGGGAACATTGATTATAACTCAGGACAACCCCGAGTATCAATGAGTACATCAGTAATATTAATAAACCCACAGAATATATTATAACTCATCCTGCATATTAATATTAAACACACACTCCCAATATTAATAAACTTGCACAGTGTATTATAACTCAGCATCCCTTCAGGATTAATAAACTCACAGGGAATATTATAACTCAGCCTACCCCCCCTTTATTAATAAATTAAAGGGAATGTTATAGTTCACCCTCCCATTATTAGTAAACTTGTATGCGATGTTATAATTAGTGGATGTGTATAATAATGTATAATAAACCAATGGTTGGTTTGAAGCTATTCCTGCCTGGTTAGAATGTTTTTCAGCCCACACTCCAGAAAGAGAGAAAAACACACATGGTGTCATGTGTGACATCTCAGTGCTGGTGTACAGAATGAAGGTTGTCCGTTATGATTCCTGAGTTATGCTGTTGTTTACGAGATATTGGGCAATAATAAGAAATAGGAGCAGGGGTAGGCCATTCGGCCCCTCGAGCCTGCTCCACCATTCAATAAGCTCATGGCTGATCTGATCTTGGCCTCAACTCCACTTTTCTGCCTGTTCCCCATTATCCTTGACTCCCCTGTTGTTCAAAAATCTGTCTATCTCAGCCTTGAATATATTCAATGACCCAGCCTCCACAATTTTCTGGGGTAGAGAATTCTAAAGATTCATGACCCTCTGAGAAAAGAAATTCCTCCTCATTTCCATCTTAAAAGGGTGCCCCCTTATTCTGAAATTAAGCCCTCTAGTTCTAGATTTCCACACGAGGGGAAACATCCTCTTTGCATCTACTCTGTCAAGCCCCTTCAGAATCTTATATGTTTCAATAAGATCCCCTCTCATTCTTCTAAACGGAGGCCCAACCTGCTCAACCTTTCCTCATAAGACAACCCCTTCATCTCAGGAATCAACCTAGTGAACCTTCTCTGAACTGCCTCCAATGCAAGTATATCCCTCCTTAAATAAGATATACCCTCCTTAAAAGATATGCCCTGGGTCTAAGGGAACATGAGGCCCATTTCCAAGACTGATCAGTGGCACTGAATTCGAGAGAATAACTAATGCAAAAATCTACAATTGTGACACAGCCCACCCTATATTATAAACTAGCTGGAGTGCCCGGCGGTGCCGAGGGTTTTTTGAGGGCATGTTGTTATGAAAAAAGTAGAAATAATTTTTATATATATAAAAGAGTTTGTCTGACTGTCTGTCTGTGTGGGAAGGAGAGAGAGAGAGAGAGAGAGAGAGGGGAAAGAGAGAGAGAGACTGGGGGGCAGAGAGAGAGAGAGAGAGAGACTGGGGGGAGAAGAGAGTGACGGGGGGGGAGAGAGAGAGAGAGAGAGAGAGACTGGGGGGAGAAGAGAGAGATGGGGGGAAGAGTGGGAGAGAGAGACTGCTGGATTTAGTTCGGGATTAGCCTGGAGAGAGAGGGGGGGACAGAGCGCCTCAGGCCTGGCCCGATGGACCCCTGCGAAGGAAAGAAGGAAGAAGGAAGGAAGAAGGCGAGCTCTCCCTCCCTTTCCCACCCCCTCACTCTTTCCCTCCCTTACCCTCGCTCTCTCCCTCCTGCTGTCTCTCCCTGCTTTACTCTCTCTCCCTCCCTCCCCTCTCCTCTCCCTCCCTCCCCCTCTCCTCTCCCTCCCTCCATCCTCTCCCTCCCTCCCTGCCCCTCTCCTCACCCTCCCTGCCTCTCTCCTCTCCCTCCCTCCCCTCTCCTCCCCCTCCCTCCCCCTCTGCTCTCCCTCTCTCCCCCTCTGCTCTCCCTCCCTTCTCTTCTCCTCTCCCTCCTCCTCTCACTCCCTCCCCCTCTCCTCTCCCTCCCTCCCCCTCTCTCTCCCTCCCCACTCTCTCTCCCTCCCCCTGTCCCTGCTTTACTCTCTCTCCCTCCCTCCCCTCTCCCTCTCTCCCTCTCTCCCTCCCCCCTCTCCTCTCCCTCCCTCCCTCCTCTCCCTCCACCCCCCTCTCCTCTCCCCCCTCCTCTCCCCCTCTCCTCTCCTCTCCCACCTCTCCTCTCCCCCTCTCCTCTCCCTCCCTCCTCTCCCTCCCTCCCCCTCTCCTCTCCCCCTCTCCTCTTCCCCTCTCCTCTCCTCTCCCCCTCTCCTCTCCCTCCCACCCCTCCCCTCCCTCCCCCTCTCCTCTCCCTCCCCCCTCTCCCCTCCCTCCCCCTCTCCTCTCCCTCCCCCCCTCCTCTCCCTCTACCCCTCCTCTCCTCTCCCTCCCCCTCCTCTCCGATCCCTCCCCCCTCTCCTCTCCCTCCCCTCCTCTCCTCTCCCTCCCCTCTCTCCTCTCCCTCCCCCATCCTCTCCCTCCCCCCTCCTCTCCTCTCCCTCCCCCCTCCTCTCCCTCCCCCCTCTCCCTCCCCCCTCTCCTCTCCCTCCCCCTCCTCTCCCTCCCCTCTCCTCTCCCTCCCCCTCCTCTCCCTCCCCCCTCTCCCTCCCCCCGTCTCTCCTCTCCCTCCCCCCGTCTCACCTCTCCCTCCCCCTGTCTCTCCCTGATTTCCTCTCTTTCCCTCCCTCCCCCTCTCTCTCTCTCCCTTTCCTCAGAGCCCGGACGCGGTGACCCGAAGCCCCCCGTGTGCGGATCAGCGCCTCAGGGCCGGCCCGTGCGCGGCCTAGAGCGTGAGGCCCGGCCCGACTCACCTTAGCTCAGGTCCCGCTCCGGGCCGCCACCGACATTCACGCGCTCGCTGTCTCCCGCCCTGCCAGCCTTTACCAAGATGGCGGCGATGGCTACACTCGACTCCGCCCCGCCAGCCTTTACCAAGATGGCGATGATCGCGGGCCGCTGGTTTGGAATCGGGCCCAGCGGGACTGGCGGTGCCTAGCTCGGGCGTGGCTGGCGAGGAGAGGCCGAAGCTTCGAGGCCTGAGGCCTGCAGGCAGCTCATCCACCGCCGAGGGGGGAAAGCCCGAGTCCCCTTTGCAAATGGATTTTTTTTTTCTTTTAAAACCAACTTTTTTTTGCTGGAAATCTATATTTCATATCATTTAATCCCATGACCATTTTTTTAGCTTGAGGCCCAGCAGGTGTTTAATGGCCGCCGCTGAGCTCCCGTTCCCACACTAACGGCAGTTTGAATGATTAGGGGACCCCCCGTGGGTCGCGGCCCCCCCCTCGTGGGTCGCGGCCCCCCTGAGGGTCGCACCCCCCCGAGGGTCGCGGCCCCCACCCCCGAGGCTCGCCCACCACCCACCCACCCCCGAGGCTCGCCCCCCCCACCAACCAAGCAACAAACTCCGGCGGCGCGATCTTCCGAGCACCGGCCTCCCGAGCTGGCTTCAACATTGCGGCTGTGCGAGACGGCGGAGGGCCCGGTTGCCAGGGTAACCGTGACGCTGACCAAGCCCCGCCCCCCGGCCGAGCCAGAGAGAGAGACGCCGCATCTCAGCTGCTCCTGCTGCGCGCGCGGCCCCTCACCCCGAGGGTCGCGGCCCCCCCCCGAGGCGAAGACCGCCGATTGCAGCTGTGCGAGACGGCCGGCGGGGCCGGTTGCCAGGGTAACCGTCGACGCTCAGCAAGCCCCGCCCCCCGGCCGAGCCAGAGAGAGACGCCGCGTCTCAGCTCCTGCTGCGCGCGCACCCTCGCGGCGCTGGGCTGAGGCTCGGCCCTCCAGCCTTCGAGTGGGACCGGGAGGTGCCTAGCTCGGGCGTGGGTGCGGAGGAGACGCCGAGGCTTCTAGGCCTACCTGGAAAAATAGGGAAAGGTAGGAAAATTAATGAGATTAGATAAGTTAATTACTTTCTAAATCATTTTTTTTAAAAACAATATGGGCTAGATTTTCAGTTGCTTGCGCCAGCAGTTAGCGCCTTAAGAGAAGTGATTTTCGGGCGCTA